>NW_028229568.1:0-300000 GCF_053477565.2 Lygodium microphyllum | reverse complement strand
TGGGTAAATAGCATCTCAATAAGAACCACTCATGATGTGCTTAACATTGCTGGTATACTTGCATTGAATAGAACTTCTTTTCAAACGTTCACATATTGAGCGTCTTTTGTTCTTCAGTGTGTTTTAAAGATTGGCTTTAGCGAACTGTTGGCTGGTTGGCCCAATCATTTGCATTTCAGTATAAATAATTGTCTATCTTGCCTATCTTGCCATAGCCATTGTTGGTAATTAGCATTGTAATTTTGCGTTGCGACCAATAGGCTATACACATCTTATGGATGAGAGAAGGATGCCTGTAATTATGCAGCAACCAGATTATGAGGGAAGGATGTCTGTAGTAGTTGTGCATACATGTAGGTGGACTCCTAAGTCTGGATGGGGAGTTTTCACAAGTACCACACTCTAATAGATTGTAGGCACCTCCAATGCTCAATCATTAATTCCTACCATGCTATGTGCATGGCTACAGTGCAGTGTAGGCTACAATATAAAGGTGAAGCACAATGCATGAGTTAATAATATACATGTGCTATCATCTAACACTCAATAAGTCTGTTACTGTTGCCTAATTTGTGTGCTCTTGTATATGCTGGGGATTTTTGAGCATCTGGAAATGGGTCCATGTATGAGGGGTCAAAAAGTCTAGGGTGGCCTTTATTAGTTCATAGTAAAAGCTTTGCTTAGACTAATTAATAGCTTGATGCTCTTTTTGTTTGAGCAGGGTCTAATTGAAAGCATTGGTGCTCTCATGAACAAGAAGGAAGAAGATGATGATCAACCTGAGCTGACAAGAAAGGAAATAATCAAATGCATACAATCACAACACATTCGTTTTCGGGGCATCAACTTGTCTGGCCAAAATCTCTCAAAACTAGTGAGCTCTTTCTGTGCAAGTTCTGTACATTTACTGTGTCATATTTTACTCACCTTAGCATTCATAACTGCCTTGGCTTTTATTTAATAGGAAGGCTTGAAAAAAAATGTTCATCTGGAATTTCACCTGCCATAAAGCATCATGCCACTGCTTGGCATTCGGATGCACTAGTTTGGACTTTTTAAAATTGACATCCAAACCTGCAACCAAAGCAAATGAAGCATTTAAGATCAGCTTCTTCATTGTTAGATGAGTAGGAAAATTATGCACATAAGCTTGGGTCTTGAAGGGGGCTCAATGCAGAAGGTGAAAGTCATTAGAGTTTGTGATAGTCAGGGCATTATGGCATAGGTGCATTGCTATAGCTTTCAAGTCTCTGAGTTGAGAGGGCATCCTTGCCTTACACAGTTTCCCAGTCTCCAAGATTCTGTTCAGTCAGAGTCCAGTATATGTGATGCGTTTGAGACCTTAGGGTAGGTAGGTACCTTTAATAAACTAACAGTACCGTCGAAGTGTATAGTCTCAAATTTATGTTATGTTCATATAGGCAGAGCTGACATTTTCTGCTTTTTACAGCTTTGATTAAGGTAGCTGGATGTGGTCTGGGGTTGTCAAGAATTAATACAGTTAATCACACCTCTGCTTAAACCTTTTGCTTATATCAGCAGCAGGTTGAAACCTGAGATGCACAGTCTGTGCACAGTAGAAAATGACACACCGTCATGTTTGGCTGAAGATAGTTTCTATATCTGTGCATAAAGGCATGTGGTAGATGCAGAATACCAGAGTTTATACAAGCTGCTAAAATAAACTATGGAGTTATGTTGAGATGATTATGTGGACAATGGAATGCCTGACGCATGCAGCTATGAGCCATGCCTTGAGAATCACACATAGTTTGGATGCCTTTAAAGCAGGAGTGAGTGGTGTTATATGCGCTGTTAAAAATGATAGTGCTTAATACAAGGCATTACTCTGGATATTCTGACAGGCACCCTTAGTCAAGATTTTCTACGCACAAATGTTGATAGAATCAGGCACCCATGGCTTTGTGTAAACTTAACTTGGGATAGAAAACAATCAAGGGTATGGAAAGATTGCTTTGGTGTGAATGTGTAACCACTAAGCTCTCTCATGTGCTATATATATGGTGTTTTGTGAAGCTGCACTATGGAATAATAACTTATTGCAAGGCATTCATTGTGACATTGTCTTGGGGTTTTCAGGATCTAGAAAAAGCAGATTTCACCTCTGCTCGGCTAATCAACACATTCTTTTCGAAAGCTAATCTTCTCTCTGCAAACTTTACTGTAAGTTACTGTATGCTTGACTCCTGTGTGAGTCAAAGTTGTCTGCCTAATTGAGTGCAATAAGCTTTTTCCCTGTTGAAATAAGCTGTATGTTTGACTTCTCTAGCAGCAAAGCTGTCTGGGAGGCTGATAGAACATTGTTTTATGAATAACAGGATGCAGAGGCAGATGGCTCAAATTTTCACCATGCTGTTCTTCGAGAGTAAGCCTGCTTGACACAATTTATGTTGAACGTGTATAATCATCTAGCTGAATGGAGGTCCCCCTTTTCCTGTTTGATTTCTTTAGTAATAATGTGTATCTCATCTTATCAAAACCATTCTTGGCTGGCATCTCTTTGCATCTGGCAAATATTTTGTGACTTCTCCTCTTCTTACAATCCTACTCTATGTATGGCTTTCTGCTTGTAAATCCACAAGAAGTATAGGGGCTGAATGATTGCAAGAAAACAATTAAAAAAGACTCTGAAATTTCAGATTAAATTCGATGTTCCTCAATGAGCAACAGGCATCTTACTGTCTTATTAGATTTCACAGCCCTAGATGCCCTTTCACAACCACTGACTCTACACATGGTTTTGCATTTGGGTGCTTACCCTGCTAGATTTTGATGCTCTTGATGCCGTTTTATTGTTACCATAAACATTTCTTGGCTGGCCTCTCTTTGTATTTTGTACCCTCTTTTTTGTAAATTTTTGACTTCTCTTCTTACAATGCTATGCTACATATGACCCTTCTGCTTGCAAATCAAAAAGAGATCATCATTGGCGTAGTGTTTGAATGATTGCAAGAAAACAATGAAAAAGACTCTGAAATTTCACAATAAATTTGATGTTCCTCAATGAGCAGTAGACATATTATTTTACTAGATTTCAAAGCCCTAGATGGCTTTTTCACATGCACAAAGTCAACACATCTTTTTGCATTTGGGTTTTTACTCTGCTAGATGATGCCCTTTTATGCCTTTCTATTTGCGTGTTGCACATATTTTTGTTTAATCAGCTCTTTGGCATTGGAGACACCCATCAAACTGACTTAGGAATGTAGTGGAAGAATAATACAATGATATGTTATTCTGAAGTGTTTGTTGGCATGGATTTCCCTTATATTAGATTCATTTAGCAGAATCCTCTTCCAATGATGAGCTGGCTTGGTACAAGATGGTCTAGATGCTGAGAACTGATGGTATTTATGAAGATGTAGAGAGTTGAGGAGACTGAGGATATTCTCCCATTTTCCAGAAAGTTTTGGTATAGACTTTGGAACAGCGCACATATATAAAAGCTAGACTCTTCAACTGAAAATTGGTGTATATGCTAGCATGACATAGAAACTGATGACATATTAATAGGGCCATTTAAGAACACTTTGTTAGATCTCTTCAGCCCAGGTCATTTTAGAGAAGATAGTCACTTGAAAAGCATTTGCGTGGAGCACATCATTAGCCTCGGAATTGGGTAGTGAAAGTGGTCTTAGTAGTAAAACTATGAGAGTCGCTACTTTCGAGTTCTTTTAGGCAATGGCAACATAATTAAGTGACTGGAAGATACAGACAAAGAATAAGGTGGCAAATGACACTCCAATAGATGATTTGAGCCATGTGCTATCATCCCTTGAGAGGCAATGGGGAAAAGGTGCAACTTATTGAGGCCTTCCTTATTGTTGGATAGTAGGACCTTCTGGTGTCTGTTGGATAGTAGGACATTCCTTGTGGAGAGGAGGCAAGATTCATTTGGCACCATAGGATCACTCCACCTGTCTTCAGATCTAGAAGATTCTATAGCCATTGAATTTTTTAATTGATAGGTCTTGGCTATCATTTGAAAATCCACGTATGAGGTAGCATTAGGAAGAGTTGATGCACTGGAGCACACTGCATAGTAAAGCTCTTCCTTGTCGGCAAAGAATGGCGGCAAAGGACAAGGTTCTTTTAGCTACTATTTGGCACATTATATCTAGTTGGGCTTTTGTATTGGTCATGGGATACACATAATTAGGGATTTCATTTGGTACTGGAACGGCAAACAAACAAGGGCTATTGTACCTTGGCTCGTGATTATTTCTAGGAAGAGCCTTAGCTTTGTTAATGTGCATCCTAGGCTTTGTGCAAACTATTTGCTAAGGGCTTCTTTTAGAGTTTAACCTTGACAGGAGCTATTGATGCCCAAATTATTGAAATGTATTTACATCCTATTGTCATGGAAGCATCGATGATTGTTCACCAAGGACAATTTCAATCTTCTCCTTTACTAGAGTTCCCCTTTCATTGAAGGGTTTGAGGCATAAAAGTCTTTGGCTAACTTTGTCTTTTATCACATGGTTGGCTTTAAAATGTATGCCTTTCTATGATTGGCTTCTAGTTTGAGCATGTGTTTAGATACATAGGATGATAGGCTTAGATGACTTGAACTTGATGAGATGATATTGAGATACTTGTGTTTTGAAATCGCATTAGCTAGTGAGATCCTCCAGAGATATTCCTGGGTGGCATCTTTTGCTTTTGGGAGCTTCTTGTTTGGTACATATAAACAAAAGGAGTCATGAATATGTGAGTTTAGTAATCCTGGAGGAATGATCAACTATGGGTTAGTCTACAATATTGACAAGGTACAACATTGCTCTAGAATGAAAGGTGAGGATTGCTTACCACAACATATTTACATGATGCAAATATTTGTACCAATTGGACAATTCGTGAAAACTTTGGGCTCGCAAAGGACACTAGTAGACCAATCCCAATGAATGTAGAGAGTTTTGATTGATGAAATCCTTCTTATAGATGTGTGTAGTATGCGAGGATATACTAAGGTTTGTAGAGAAAATGTGATGTATGAACAACCACAAGGCTAAGAAATGAACTCAAAGATTTGGAATGAAATGAGAATGAATGAAACAAGGAATGGTCTCAATGAACAAACTGAGCATGTGGGGTAGGTTATACAAGAAATGCTCAAGGAGTGGAGGGCTGTCCGACAGCCACTTCTTAGAGGAGTCAGTTGAGGAATGCTAAAGGAGTGTATCCTACTTTGACATATGTAGAACACCAATACTAGCCAAACTCAATGTCACAAGGACGTCAAATTTTAATGCTTTACTTAGCATTTGACTAAAAGCTAATAAAATGTGCAAATGTGACTTGTATACGTGAGATGTAAGATAATTATTTCATAATGTGGGACCTAGGACCCCAAAATATCAATTGGTGCTAAAGGCAAAAGTTGTAATTGTGAAGAAAATTGTGGAGTAGTTGCTAGGGTTTGTACTGAGCAAACATATGATCACGACAAAAACACAACGATACAGACATAGGCGTGCAAAACTTAAATCCTAAAAGCATAACCCAAAACTCAGACATAGAAACAAACACAAACAGAAGGAGAGAGAAAGAACACAAGTCTAAAGTGAATGAATACTGTAAATGAATGTAAGAGTGTACAGAGTACCCAAGGGCAAAGTAGGAGTGTCGAAGAGTGACGTCCATTGGAGATGGATCCCAAGTACTGTGACTGCCGGTGACGAGTCGGAGTGTTGGAAGTGAGGAAATTGTCAAATGTAGATGCTAGAGGCTGTTGGAACACTTGACATCATCAAATAAAGCTATGGAGGAGGCAAGTGGCAGCCATAATCTGCAAATACAGATGTGGAGTTGTTGCTTGAAGAGGGAGAGTTGTTGCCTGGGCTGGAGGACATCAAATGTAGGTAGGAGGAGGAGAGGAGCACTTGTGGCCTAGCTGATGGAGATTAAACGCAAGCTGCAGGAGACTGTCTAGAGGGTGACGATGACAGTGGAGTGTCAAAAGCAATAGTAGGAGTGACGTCAGGCAGGAGGCAACAACAAGACAAGTAGTCACCACCAAACGCTAGAGCACTTGGAGGAGTGATGGCAGCAATCACGAAGGCTAGATAGCCACGTGAAGGAAGACTAATGGCTAAAAATCTGCATAAGATATTATGACTGAATGGGGGCATTCTGTCAATACATAGATGTAGATGGATCCTCCGAATATAGGGTTTTAAATAAACTCTCTTGAACTATGCCATGTTTCAGGGTTTTTCTTTAAATAAGCATGTTTTGGGGCTGTTGAAGAGGCTAAACAGCATGTAATGCATTTCTTAGCTCAACACCCCCTCTTAGGCCCAAGACATGGCTAGAAAGGAAGGCCAATCCGGTTTTGACCAAGGCACCCTACCCTAAAGTAGCTAGGGTATTGGACAAAGGGTGCACGGTGGCTACCTAGTGGCCTACCAAGACTACAAAGTCAATGGTTATCTTACCAAGGGAGTCCAAGTAGTCACCCTAGAGAGGATAGGGCATAGGACAAAGGGTGCTCATCGGTTGCCTAGTGGCCTACCAAGTCGTGCAAAGGTGGATGGAACTACAATGAACTTTGTTTGTTGTTGCTGTTAAAAAAAATAAAATAAAATAATAAAGTGTTTTGAGAGATGGTTTGTAGTCGATTAAGTAAGTGTACTACTATATGGGAGAATGAGAAGGGATGGCTAGGTCCAACCCATCATAAAATAGACAAGCTATCCATCCACTCGAGAGTGTCGATGATGAGGGAAGGGTGATGAGGTAATGGTGGTGTGGTATACAATTTGTTGGTGGAAACAACTTAGGATCCGTCTAGTGGGACTTTACACAATGAGTATGCTACATACTGTCAAATACTCATGCAATAGATGCCACTTAGTAGGAAAGTTGTTCACTTGCCCAAGCACCCTTTACAAAGATGATGAAATCATGTATGTAAAAGAAGGTACAATTGGGGGGGGGGGGGGGGGGAGCAGAGGCTGATGTTGAAGACAAGTGCCAAAACCTTTAGATTATTAAGAAGGGTGGCAATCCCCTCAACCTTGGATGTTGATGCCATAGGAGGAAGAGGAGACGGATGTTGGTCATCGTGTGGTATTGAGAACCAGGATGTGAGGAAGCATCCCAATTGGAAGAACAAGAGAGAAGTCATTGCCATGATAGCATCAAGAGATAATGCATGAGCCACCTCGAGAGGGGCTTCCTCCATGTTGGTAGAAGAGCAAAACTTGTAGAATGATGAAACCATGAATGGAACGGTGTGCATCTCAAGTCTCTAGCCTAGGGTGCAAACGTGCATATTAGCCCTACATTGAAAACAAAACCCTGCAAAAGAGAGGAAGATCTGCAAGCACAAAGGTTAGTAGGGAGATGCTCTGAAAAACAAAATAAAATTGAAATGAAAAGCTAATTGAATGAAGAATGCAATGGTGCAAATGTGTATGCATGTATGAGTAAATGCAGCAGAAGACTTAAGAATGAAAGCTAAGGATAAAATCCTATGAGTCTGAATCAATAACCCTAAGACCTAAGAGTGCGAAGATGGAGCTAATGTAAGGATGTGACCATCGTCGCGTATGCCCACTAGCAGGTCTCTTCTAATGAAATGCATCATGAGGTGGTGAGACAGTCCTAGAGGGGGAGGTGAATGTGAAGTGGATGCGTTAAGTGCAATAGGATTGGTACTTGGAGATCAATTAATTAGCTGCTCAGGAATAGAGAAGAATGGTCGCTGAGATTGTCCGCGTTCCACATGTCCAGCAGCTGCTAGGGCCAAAGGAGCAGATGGAGCAGCAATGGGAGGCATAGCCAGTCAGAGTGGAGGTAGTTGTAGTAGTTTGCTGGTGTTTCTTAGGAGGAAGACCTTGGGCCTTGGTACGACACTCCTCGTCCACATGGCCCAATCTTTGGTAGCGTGTGCAAAACCTATTTTTCTTAGGGAGTTGTTGCTTGATGGGTTTTGTTTCTTTGGTTCCGTTTGAAGAAGAGGAGTCACCCTTGGTTTAGCTTGCCTTTGCATCTTGGAAGTTCTTGCCACTATTGGTTTTCTTGTGGACTTGGTCATGTAGCTGTGCATACTACAAGAATCAATACTCAAACTTGTAGAAGGTCTTATTATGAAGACATTCTTGGCCGTTGCAACTAGAGTTTAGTTCCAAGAGATGGATAAGGTGTGTAATGAGGATAGGGGGGATAGGATGGGGGAGTGGAGTACACTTGGGAATTAATTCCAAAGTGCCCACTGTGCATGCGGAAAGGGTACACAGTGGATGCGAATGTGGGCATGGACTGACTATGCATGGCCATGTTAATCACACCGGGAGTAGAAGAGGGAAATCCTTGTGTAGGAGTGACCCAAGGAATGTGCGACGATGCACCGTATGCAAAGGAGGGAAACCCCTGCGTTTGGAAGGTCAAAATGGGGATGTGAGTGTCCAGGGGTAGGGAGAGGGATGCCCATCACAACTGTCCGAGGATGAAAGAAAGTGCCCCTTTTGGGTGTGTGGAAGGCACAATGTTAAAGGGTGGCATTTCCCCTAACAATGAGGGTAGGTACTATACGGTGTGGAGAAAGAGAAAGACATAGGAGTGGAGATGCAGGATCCAACTCGTAGGGTGTGGGATGTAGAAGTTATGTGTAATCCTAGGTTTTGGAATGAAGGAGAGGAAATTGAGGTGTGGGCTAGAAGAGGGTGGGATGGAAAGGATTTGAGAAGAGTGGCTTGCATCCTCAAATGAAACAAAAGATGTCAATATATGTGATGAAGGATGATTGCTTTGAGAGGCCCCTCTATTGAAGTTTACATATTGAAAATCATCCGGATCTTGCACACCAAAAAGAGAAATAGGAGAGGGTTTTGATTCATATGACTCAAAGGGGTTGTACGAACCTGACATTAGGCTTGGCTGAGTTGAAGGTGGGTTGACATTTGTCCTAAATGTTGTATGTCCTCTAGGATCGGAGAGGTTGCTAGGCTCACCAACCGGTTTGGATGGAGTAGCAAAGCTAGTAGGAGTGTAAGTTTGACTGCACATGATGTGTAAGGAATCTTTAAACTCCTCCTCTGTCATGAGATTAAAATCTAGAACAAGAGAACACAAAGAAGGTGAAAGTGAAGGTGGGGTGTTGTCTTTCTTGCCGAGTCCATAATGCCTCTTCAAGGCCTCCAAAAGAGAAACAGGAGAGTGTTTTGATTCATACGACTCAAAGCGGTTGTACGAACTTGACATTAGACTTGGTTGAGATGAAGAAGATGGGTTGCTATTTGTCCCAAATGTCGTATGTTCTCTAGGATCGGAGAGGTTGCTCGGCTCACCAACCGGTTTGGATGGAGTAGCAAAGTTGGTAGGAGGAGCGTAAGTTTGACTACACATGATGTGCAAGTAATCTTTAAACTCCTTCTCAACCATGAGACTAAAATCTGGAATAAGAGAACACAAAGAAAGTGACAATGAAGGTGGGATGTCGTCTTTCTCGCTGAGTCCATTATTCCTCTTCAAGGCCTCCAATTATGGAGAAGCATGATAAGACATCATAGGGTCCCAAGGAGTTTGAGACATTGTGATTTGGTTACGAGTTGTCACAAAACCAAGCCCCCACAATATTTGTAGGATATTCTTTACAAGAGCACTAGTTCTAATATCATGTGAAAAAGACTATGGAGTAGGTGCTAGGTTTTGCACTGCGGAAACACAGAGTGTATGACCATGATAGAAACACAACGATGCAGACACAGACGTGCAAAACTCAAACCCTAAAAGCAAAACTGAAAACTCAAACACAGAAACAAACATAAGCAGAAGGAGAGAGAAACAACACAACTCTGAAGTGAATGAATATTGTAAATGAACGTAAAAGTATACAGAGTGCCCAAGGGTAGAGCAGTAGTGTCGGAGAGTGATGTCCATTGGAGATGGATTCCAAGTATTGTGACCACCAGTCAGAGTGTTGGAAGTGAGAAAATTGTCAAACACAGATGGGAGAGGTTGTTGGAACACTTGATGTCAGCAAAGAAAGCTGCAAAGGAGGCAAGCACCAGCCAGACACATTGCAAATGCAGATGTGAAGCTGTCACTTGAAGAGGGAGACATGTCGCCTGAGTTGGAGGACAACAATCGCAGGGAGGAGGACTGAAGTATCTGTCAACTCGCTGATGGAGATCAAATGCAAGCTGCGCTGGACTATTTGGAGAGGTGATGACTGTGGAGTATCAAACGTAGCACTGGGAGTCATGGTAGGCAGGAGGTGGCAATAGGAAAAGTAGTCGCCAGAAGCTAGAGCACCTAGAGGAGTGATAGCAGCAGTCGTGAAGGTTGGACAATCACGTGGAGGAGGAATGATGGCTGGAAATTTGCTCAAGGGATTATGACTGAATGGTGGCAGTATGGAAGGAGAGAGAAAAATAGATATTGAGGGAGAGGAGGCTCTCGTGTGGTCTGTGGGTATAACTATATTGAAGTCTTCTGAGTCTCCTTTGCAAAGAAGTTTGTGAGCTGTCTCTGTGAAGGGCCTCGATATCCTGGAGCAGGTGTACTCCTGAGATGCATGTCATGAAGCCGTCGTATCTCAAGAAGAAAGAGGCCAAGGTATCGCTGATCGGTAAAATCTGTGACTCTGGATAGTGGTCCAAATCCGTCTCCAAAGAGACAGTGGAAACGATCACGGACCTCATAATACGCTGGGCAGCGGCAGATATAATACTCCTCTGTCTCTGGCTCTAATTGGCATATCTGGCATATGCAATTCTCAGGTGGGATGGATCTATATCTGCTAGTCTCAATCTCTAGCTGATGTGAGGAGGTGCGCAACTGGCCAATAGTACATCTGATCCCCTGGGAAAGGTGGGTGTCCATGTATCTTGGGCGAACAATAAATCCATCATCTGTAGTATGAAGGAAATGCTCACAGTAGAAAGCCATCTTTGTCCCTAGCTCCTGCCTTGGCATCAACCATGCCCGCTTGCCCGCTTGATATCCCAACTAGGTAAGATCCATCCTGATGATCTTGCAAATCTCTAACCTGCTCAGATCAAGAGATGGTGCATCAAGGGAGTATTGGAAAGGGGGTAACTTGTTCATACTAAAGCCATGTAGCTTGAACCAGACCGACATCTGTGCATACCAACATGAAGTATCACCCTATTTGGCAAGTTGCCTGGAGGACTCAAGGGCCAACCGTGCATATCTGTGTTTGAGTAAGTCCCATAGGCTATGTATGTATGCGACCGATCGGGTGAGGGCCTCTACCACAATCGGTGTAGTTGCTAGCCCGGCTTTGATCATCTCATGTGGCACTAAGGCCTTACATCTGATAATCCTGTATATCATGGACACTAGGGGTTTCGGTGTAGTTGCTAGCCCGGCTCTGATGATCTCATGTGGCACTAAGGCCTTACATTTGATAATCCTGGATATCATGGACACTAGGGGTTTCTCCATCGACCTCCATTTGTCGTAAGTGCGCCCTGATTTGCTACGGTGGTCAAGATTGGGCCCCCATATTTGTACTCCAAAAAGTAGTGTGGATGTGGCGAGTGTATCGAAGCACCATAGCTTGGTGCGGGGTTCTTGGAATTGCACCTGTGAGCACATCCTCTCCAAACCACCTAGTGCTGTGTATCCGCGAGTCAGTCTAGTGTCTGCTACCTCTCGCATAGAAAAGGTGGGCCGTGTGAATAAGACTCCCAGGTATGTATAAGAATCCACATACTCCATTTCCTCAGATCCATATGTGAATTTAGGTGCTGATCTCCTGACCCATTGTGGTGTAGTATTAAATACCATCACCTTGGTTTTACCAAGGTTCATTGAAAGTCCATTGTCCAAAGTATAGGAGTGTAATGCATCCAAGTGTCTCTGTAGACCCTCTGGAGAGTCAGCTATCAAGTGCTAGCTAGTGGAGCTTCTCTATCTCCTTCCTGTGAAATATAATCAGCAATCCCATCAATGTACATGCCAAATAATGTCGGAGAGAGGGGGCATCCTTACTTCACCTCAATGGTGGACTAAATAGGTGCCAAAAGGCCCTTAGGTGTCCGGACTCTGCCCACAACTCTCTCATACAGTGCCAAAATACCCCAATTGAGCTCTTTTGGTACTCCCATGGCATGCAATCTATGTATCAGCCTATCTCTTGGTATTGTGTCAAAGGCTTTGCGGAAGTCCACAAAGCAATAGTAGGTCCGTCGGCCATGGGCCCTTTCCTCCTCAATGATCGCTTTGAGTGTGAGGATGTGATTCTGTTAGCAGTCATGTTTGTCATGCCTTGTCATCTCCTGCATGTGAGCCTCAGTCTGAGTCAGACGAGGACATTAGGAGCTCTGACATGTCTGTCATGTGTTATGATGGGGGAGGCTAGTCACTCTTGACTGGCTGTCTTAGGTTGTGTATTTCTTTTTGGCCTCTTTTAGTGGGCAGCCACTGGCTGCCCGGCCACCTTTTTGGTCACTGTTGTGGGGCGCCCATTTTAGGGCACTTTTAGGGTTTGCGCCCATTTTAGGGTTTGCGCCCATTTTAGGGTTAGGGTTAGGGTTTGTCCGTTGCCTATATATTGGCAGCCCCCCTCCCCACTTGGTCACTTGTCTTCTTGCAGATTCCGACACTCCTTCTCCCCCGTGGTGGCGCTGCCATCGTCATCAGCCTGATCTGGTGCCCTCACTGACGCTGTGGGCTGCGTGCAGGGACTGATTAGTCCATTTCAGTGTATTCAGCATTCATTTCAGTCAGTGCAGATTTCTCTTCCTTATTTTCTGCTTTCTCTCTCTCTCCCCCTCCGTGTTCGTATTTCCTCTTCCGTTGCGCACTCTCACATGGTATCATCGCCAAACTGAGAGTACACGGAGCTGAGTTTTACGCGGGAGAACACCCACAACTCTGCGTTTGCTGGTCAAGACGTCTCCAACAGCTGAGGCGTCATCCTCTGCATCATCTCCTTGATCAGGGCGGCCTGTTTTGGTGTCAACAAATTTGCGTTTGCTGCTGGCGCCTTCTCCAGTGGCTGCCACGTCATCACCACCCTCTTCCTGCCTGCGTTTTCAGCCTGGGCGGCCCTCCTCCAGCTGGGCGACATCCTTCCAGCCTGCGCCTTGCTGTTCTGGTTGTTGTTCCATCGTCCGGCGGCTCTTTTCCTGCTGGCAACTTCTTCCCAGGCTGCGTTTTCAGGCAGGCGGCTGTTTTTCTGTGGTGATTGCATCATCAGCATTTGCGTTTGACATCATCCTTGCGTTCTGTGCAAGGCGGCCAGCTCAGGAGCTTCTGGTGTTTGTGTTTCGGCACCGGCAACCTTCCCTTGTTGTTTTTTGGTGTTTGCAGATTGGAAGATGTCTTCTCATCAGTTTACAGGTTTTGATGACTCAGATGATGAGCTTTTGTCTCGACATTCATCTGAACGGAGGCGTGATTTCTATCGCGAGGATCGTCATATGGAGTCTCTTCCTCGTTCCCATCCCCCTTCTATTCATGTATCTCGGTGATCCCCTTCCAGTGGGCCGAAGATGCAGCCTTTGGTACCCCTTGTACAGGTATCCGTACTTCCTTAGCTGCCCAAAGAGGACCGGTTGGATGGCTCCAACTTTTCTCTATGGTCCTGCAAGGTGGAGTGTATCTTGAACTCCTTCGATCTTTGGGAGCTTGTTTCTGTTCCTATTCCCCGGCCTATGGTGGATCCCTCAGATGGGACATCTATGGATCGTGCAGCCTTATGGGATCGGCTCAATTCTAGAGCCCGATCTTTCCTCTTTCTGAGTTTGCAGGATTCTGTCCTTGTTCATGTTCACAGGTTGAAGACTGCAGCGGACGTGTGGCAGAAGCTAGCGTCTCTCTATCAGCAGAAGACGTTTGCCCACCGGATATCTCTTGAAAAGAAGTTGCGGATGCTCGCTATTGATGATAGTCCTTCCATGAAGGACCACATCAACAGATTACAGGATATGAGGGATGAGCTTGCATCCCTCGGTCGGACGATATCTTCTGAAGATATGGCCATGATTCTCTTGACTCAGTTGCCATCGCCTCGGTTTGATGTCTTTTACACCAGCCTACTTACATCGAGGACCCGTGAGAAGCTTCTATGGGAGGAGCTATCCCCGCTTGTCTTGGAGCATGACGAGCGACTCAGAGAGGTCAGTGCTAGTGGATCCGACTCCACTAGAGCCTTTGTTGCAGGTTCGGGAGGACAGACGAAGAAGAAGAAGTCAAAGGCTAAGAAGAAGGACAGTTCTTCAGACTCTGACTTAGATTCAGAGAGACCGAAGTGCCCACACTGTGGGAAATGGACACATCCAGAGGAGAAATGCTGGAAGAAGTACCCTCACCTTCGTCCGGGAGCGAAGGATGGATCTATATCGGAGCCTTCTTCTACCTCTACACCAGCTGTTACCCATGAGTCAGTGTTCCTTTATATCCATGCTTTGGAGGAGGATCCTTCTTCTGTGGCTGTAGTGTCTTCTGCGCAGCCTTGGTTAGTGGACAGTGGTGCTTCGAGTCATATGACTCCCCGAGGTGATTTGTTACAGGATCTCCGTCCATCAGAGGGTTCAGTCACTGTTGGTGACATTTTATCGGTGCCTATTAGTGGTGTTGGCACATTGCCTTTGTTTACAGACCGACCTACGAGCTTCCTTTCACAGGCCCTACATGTTCCGGACTTGGGCCTTCCCCTCCTCTCAGTTTATGGCCTTACGAGGCTTGGCACACGAGTGATCTTCACCGAGCATGCCGTTGTTATTGAGGATTCTCTTACAGGAGCCGTATTATCTACAGGTTGGCAGGAGCGCGGGCTTTACAGGCTCCATTCCCCTTCTTTGATACAGGGTCCTCCGAGGCAGTCTATTGCTACACCCGTTCCCGCTTGTGCACCTTCTATTCCACAGGTTCCTTCCCATCCCCCACCTTCTCCTCCGGTGGTTCCCTCGTACCCCCCATCCCTTTCAGAGGGGGACGATCTCGGTGATGCGGCTGTGGATTCCCTGGCCCCTAGTGTTTTAGAGGGGGCTTTCCAGGATCGTGAGGAGCTCCTTCAGCGGCAGTCTACATCGACGGACTTCATCCACATTGGCATTCCTCTTGCCACCCCAGGATCTATTTCCTCTTCGGCCTTCAGCCACATCCAGGATTTGAGAGGGGGTGTTAGCAGTCATGTTTGTCATGCCTTGTCATCTCCTGCCTGTGAGCCATAGTCTGAGTCAGACGAGGACATTAGGAGCTCTGACATGTCTGTCATGTGTTATGATGGGGGAGGCTAGTCACTCTTGACTGGCTGTCTTAGGTTGTGTATTTCTTTTTGGCCTCTTTTAGTGGGCAGCCACTGGCTGCCCGGCCACCTTTTTGGTCACTGTTGTGGGGCGCCCATTTTAGGGCACTTTTAGGGTTTGCGCCCATTTTAGGGTTTGCGCCCATTTTAGGGTTAGGGTTAGGGTTTGTCCGTTGCCTATATATTGGCAGCCCCCCTCCCCACTTGGTCACTTGTCTTCTTGCAGATTCCGACACTCCTTCTCCCCCGTGGTGGCGCTGCCATCGTCATCAGCCTGATCTGGTGCCCTCACTGACGCTGTGGGCTGCGTGCAGGGACTGATCAGTCCATTTCAGTGTATTCAGCATTCATTTCAGTCAGTGCAGATTTCTCTTCCTTATTTTCTGCTTTCTCTCTCTCTCCCCCTCCGTGTTCGTATTTCCTCTTCCGTTGCGCACTCTCACAGATTCAATGTGGAGAAGTCTCTCTTAAAGCCAGCCTGTACCCCACCTCTCTGCCCACTTGCTTAACTCATGCTCAAGGATGGAAGCATATAACTTAGCCAAACCATGATAGTCCGATAGTTACTGGGTAGAGTAGGGTCCCTTGACTTGAGGATAGGCACAATAGTGTTCGTGCTCTAGCTTTCTGGTAGGCCTTCACATATGGCTCTGTTAAACATGTAAGCTAGGAATCCTGCCACCAAATCTCTAGCATGGATCAAGTGCTCAACTACTAATCCATCATGATCTTGTGCCTTTCCTATGCTAAGTTTGTTAATGGCCTCTCGGACCCTACTTTCTATAAAGAAAGTGGTCTTCTCTGGACAAGGCTCAAGTGGGTCAGGAAGAGGTGGCTGACCCTCCACAGTATAAAGACTAGCTGCATACTCCTCCCATACAACGGTGAACGTAATAGGTGTGGTCGGGCAATGCTCTCTGAAAAGCCTCCAAGCCTCTTTAGAGTCGTGGCTCAAGAATAACTGATACAGGTTTCGCTCTAGCTGGGCCAAGAATGTTCTCTTCTTCCACCGTGTGAGGTGTCTAAAGAGTATCTGTGCTTGTCTGTGGATAGTGAACCCTAGTGCTATCTCTCTTTGTAGCCGTGCTCTGGTCTCACGGCACTCATCATCATACCGGCTGTTCTGAGGTGTCACCCCGGTGGAGGCTCTCTGTGTGAGTCATGAGTGTGGGAAGGCTAACCTGTAGTGATGTGTAGGGCCTCACTGAACTACTGAGTTAGCCCTTGTAATGGAACGTTAGGGTCTGCATCATGTAACAATCTAAGGATCTCCGCCTCATAGATATCCTCTGTCTCTCTGGAAAAGAGGTATCTCGGGTGTCGGGGAGTTGCATGATGGGTTTACGTGTGAGTGAATTGGAGGTCGATGGTGAATGATAGGAAGACATGATCCACTGCAACTCCGAGAAGGCGTGGGGATATTGAGAGGTCCTAGATGTGAGATATCAGGATTGATGGGGCAAGAACATAGTCTACTGTGTTGGCACCGTGTCGGTGAGGATAACATGTGAAGATGCCGGATAGAGGGTATCTAGCCAGGCCATTGAGAATGGCCAACTTGTGTGCTGTGCCCGTCTCCACAAGGTATCTCCCATATTCGGTGACTTCCCCCATATCCTGAGATGTCCTCTCCAGCTGTAGCTCTGACACATCCTGCTCTTGTAGCATCTCCTCAAATGCATCAAAGAAAGACACCTGATGGGGAGGCTGTCCTGGCATTAAAGTCTCCTAGTAGGATAACCTCTCCCTCCTTTGAGAACTCCCAAATATCCTCATCCAAAACCACATATGGTGATTGCTCCTTGGGTGGGGCGTATCAGGGCATACAAAGTGCGTTCCTCACCATGCACTCTCACCCACATGTATCTGGCCTGCTCATCTCTGCGAACTACCTGGATCATCTGCTGTAGCTCCTCCCTGAATAACACGGCCACTTCTCCCGACCCCTGATTACTGTTGTCTGTGCATGTCTCCGTCCTGCAAGCTGACTCCCACCTATAGCCTGTCACCCGTGGAAGTGTAGTATGTGGTCCCTGATGTGTCTTCGAGTAGAACACTATATCTCTCCCTCTGAATGTCTCCTCAAAAGCTCCCACATCCAATTAGAGGGCTCCATTACAATTCCAAATTGCCACTGCAAGGCTGGTCCCATAGGTATCACACCGTCATTTGTGGCGCCTCTCCATGAGTACAATTCTCCCTCCTTTGTAGAAGGCGAGTTTGCCCTTCTCCCTGGCTGCCTTAATTTTTGGCATGCACTCCCTCATGTGGGCTAGTTGGGTTGGTGTGAGGTCGTCACCCAGAAACACACCGGTCCCCTTAAATGTACGACGTTGAGCTAGGAAGTCTCTCCTAGCCTCCATGGTGGGGAAGCGGAGAATGAGTGGATGCTCTTTTGAGCTTTCCCCTGCTGTGCTTTTCTTGCCTACTCTCCAAGCGGAGACATGCGTATCTTTCTTAATATTCATTAACGCGTATAGCACCTTGGTGTCCTCATCCACTTTTTCATGTATCTTCAGCCTTGTCACCCGAACATGGAGTGCTCTGATTTTCCTTTTTTGTTCCTCCTCCAATGTGTCATTGATTATGGTTGTTGCAGGTGTGTGTGCTAGGTGTTCCCCCTTCTTTGCAATTTGAATCCATTGCTCCACCTCCTCTACTTACTGTTGGGTTTTCTTGAGCATCTCTACCCAAGAAACAGCCTCCTTCATCGTCTTCTCCTCCTTTTTTTGGAGTTGTTGTACTTCCTCTTTGATACGGGTGAGCTCCTCAGTCATGCTAGGTTGCATTTCTCCTTCCTCTAGCTTGGGGCTGAGTTGAATGTCAGTTAGTAGCTGCCTAAGTGATTGAATCTCACCATCTTTGACTTCTATCTTCAATTCCAGCTTTTTAATCTTATCGTTCAGCTGCTTGTTCACTATGCTCAGTCCGTTGTCATACTCCTTTTTGACTTTGTTGATGGCATTGGTAATCATCTGCTCTATTTGGACCTTCTCCATTCTGGGGGCGAACTCTTTCTTGTTGTGTTGGGCCTGTAGGGGAGCTCGATTCACAGTTCAGAATAGAGGATAACCATTTCAGTGTATGTGAGAAACAACCATTTCATTACAGGTCTACTGTCTGCAACAGGAGGGACTGTGGGACTAGGAGATGGTAGCAGGGAACTGGGGGCTGTAGAGGTGGTGGGTGAGGAGCTGATGGATGCTGGGAGAGGCTGGCGTTAGGTGGTGCAGATAAAGCAGGCGACAAAGGGCTGAGGTGGCGTAGGTGATAAGGGGTTTTGGGATGGGGAGAGGACTACCCAAGCAAGCACTAGCAGCCAGGGGGCTTTTGCAGCCAACCAAGAGGTCATTTGCAGCAGGTGACAGGAATGGGAGGCCCTAGATAGGATGATGACAATAGACAATACGAAGGGATTGCAGTTTTGGGGCTCCCTAGCAGTGGCAAACAACTTCAATATCTGTTTGAATAGGGTAGTAGAAGATTTCAGGCCTTTCTAGTGATGAAAATTTGAAATTTCTCTCTCTACAACATTCTTTCTCATCCCTCAACTATCCTTAAAGTTATCTCAGCAAAATCCAGCCATTTGAGTCATTAGAGGTTGAGGTTTTGGCCAATCTATGTTGTAAGCCCGATATTACAATGGCCAACAGGAGGAGATTGCAGTTTTGAGGCTCCCTTGTTGTGGGGAAAAACTTCCATAGCTGTTTGAATAGGGTAATTGAAGATTTCAGGCCTTTCTTTCGATGAAATTCTGAAATTTCTCTCTCTACAACATTCTCTTTCATCCTTCAGCTATCTTTCAAGTTATCTCAGCCAAATCCAGCCATTTGAGTCATCAAAGGTGGAAATTGTGATGAATCTATGTTGTAAGCCCTAATTTACAACAAAAATTAGGGTTTGATGGCTGCCGCGGGGTGTGTGCTTAGAATTGAGGGCCTAAGCCTCGACTTCCAATAGCTGAAAGTGAAGAATGTCAGGGGGATCTCAGAGGCTAGCCAGCCAATCTCATGTGTGGGCTTAATATGTCTCGCAAGCAGGGTGAAGGCCAATCCCCGTGCAAGCCAAGGGGCTAATTGGTTTAAAGGTGTTGAGCTGAAAATCCATTACATATTGATTAGCTCTTTGAGAAAACCCCAAAATTTCAGTAAATAGGGAGCGGTAGAGAGTTTCGATGTCCCACATGCAAAGCCCTAATCTGGGAGGATCCTTCTGCATCTACAGATAGACAAGTTGCTCACCCCCTTAAAATCCTTGCAATCGTCCTCCCACATATGGATTTCAGCCATTAGTCTTTCACTCAGTGGTGGTCCAGTCTATGCAGTTGCTGCCACATTATTAGCATCCTCTCGAGCACCTAGCATTAGTATTCTAGTAGCTATTGCGTGCAGTTTCCTTCCCATGGACAACCAAATCAGCTTGCATTTACAACTCTAGACTAGACTTGACGATAGTTTGATCTCCATCTAGCGATGGAATCAGCTTGCGTTTTTGCAGCTATTGTGACTACCTACATCATCTTCCCCTTCCTGTGTTGTTGTCTGGGATTTTTATTGCCTTGGTGATGAGCATTTTGGAGTTTCTCACATTACGACATCTTTGACTAGTGGTTATAGCACTTGGGATCCATCTTTGGTGGATGTTACACTTTGACACTCTTCACCTTTGTCCTTGAGCATTTTGTACAGTCTGGCATTCATTTACAACACTCATTCACTTTTGAGTTCTTCTTTCTCTATCTCTATTTGTGTTTGCATTTTGAGTTTTTGAATGTCAGTCACTATTTGAGTCAGTGTTTTAGTTATAGTCTTACTCTCTATGTTTCCTCAATGCGAACCCTAGCATATCTTCACAAGGTATCACAGGCGGTGTTCTTGTAAAGAGTATGCTACGGATATTACGGAGGCTTGGTTTTGTGCAAGGTACATGAGCGAAATGTAATTTGATTCATAATATCTCAAACACCATCTTCTCAGGATCCCATGATGTCTTATTAGAGGCACTATGGACTGAGCAAACACCTACCTTCACCTTCATCTTCTTTTTCTTCTCTTGCTCTAGATTTTAGTCACATGATAGAGGAGGAGTTTTAAGAGTACTTGTGCATCACATATAGTTGAGTTTACACCTCTCCAGGTGGTTGTCAAACCTTAGTTTTTGATGTAAATTAGGGTTTATAATAGAAATTTTTCAATATCACCACCTTTTGATGACTCAAATGGGTGGATTTTGCTGAGATAACTTGAGAGATGGTTGGGGGATGAGAGAGAATGCTGTGGAGAGAGAATTTCAAAGTTTCGTCACGAGAAATGCTAAAAACTGCTTTTGCCCTCCTCAAACTTCCATGAAAGCTATCACCTATAGCTTAGGACCACTAGAAAGATTGCTGTCCCCTCTTGTATGCTGTGTCATGTGTACTAGGACTGTGGGATGTTGTCACCTGCTCTGTTAGGGCTCAAAAATGTTGTCGCCTATTGTAGGAATGATCCTGGTGGCTGCAATTTACATCAGCAACATCTAGTTGCTCTCTAATCGCCTCCTCTTCCATAATGGCTGGAATAAACTTCCACCTATCCCAAAAACGTTTTTTTCCACTTGTATAGGCAAGTTTTGCCAATTGGCAGCCTTTTGATTCCATTTTTCAGCATTATCTAACTTATTAAATTAATTTTCAAAAGATTAATTTTGAAAATTATATTAATAATTATTCTAGTTCTTAGAAATATAATTTCACTAGCCAATATTTAAATTGGCTAGGCCGATTTGTCTTCCAAGTATCCCTAAGCAATTATTAACTGTTAGACTGGCATTAATTAATTAATTAATGTCTAGTCTCTAATGTAACCACTAACATTAGTGGCGAATAAATTAGTCTTGGTCCAAATCTGACACCAAGTATCACCTAGTACATGCCACACATAACTTATTACAACTTTTTCCTTTGGCATTAAGTGATATTTCATGGTTTTGGGTCCCACACATGAAATAATTAAGTTGTGCCTCATATGTTTGAGTCACATTGGCACATTTGATTAAGTTTTAATCACATGCTAAGCAAAGCAACAAAATTCTATGTGCTCATTGGTAGACCATGCTCTTAAAATCCTTGCAATCGTTCTCGATTGCACTACAATGTGCCAAAGCATCTGTGGCCATTAGTGGAAATATGTGTTGGCATCATAGTCAAACAACATGTGCACATATTGCATAACGAGCCTCATACCCTTTGCATGTTTGAAATTAATGTTACTTAAACTAGTTACAATCCACACACATGAATCATAACCACTGTTAGAACCGTAAGGGATGCATCCACAAGCCTAAACCCAAGGTTGTTCTGACCACCAAGGTATTATAATGCATCAACTAAGCATAAATAGTGCCGCATCGCAACGATGTACTACATGATACTCATGCAAGGCATACATCAACCACAAACCACATTTAACTCATGCAATGTAACTTATCTTGCATCACTTGTAAATGTATATTGCATGCCATCGAGGTATTCCACACATGCCTTGCAAACGCACATTGCATCCAAATGTACATTCCATGTATTCCATATATGCTAGCAACCTTGTAATAATATAGTTTCAAAGCCTAGGTGCAAATCATATACATCTGCATACCAACTCAATGGCTAGTATATTCAATAGGGATCCCAATGGTAGAAATACTGTTAGCTCATAGTACCATGGATGCAAGCCAAGTACATCTGAGATCTATTATATAACCAAGTTGTCCATCACTAGGGGAGTGGAGATGTTGCCTCCCCCTTCAGCATCAGGAAATACGTTGGACCTTCTATCCTTTGGTGAACCTAAAAGAGCCGGATCCAAAATTGACTCTAATTGAGACGCATTAAGATAAAGTGCATCACTAAGGATAATCTGCCAGGTTACCCTCCTCCATCTAGTTGGATTCTTACATAGGTGAAACAATGTTGAAATTTCACCAAGAAGCACATTGAAACTTTACCTCAAGCTTTACTTACCTCAAAACCTCCACTAGGTTTTAAGACTTTTTCCTTCTTGAGCATTGCGATGCTTTATACTTTCACATTGCTACAATTCCAACTTAACTAATATGCAACATTTCATCTAGTTGACTAGTCCTTATGTGTACTTGACATGCTAGGAGCACCAGATGCATTAGACAACATTCTTATTTGTATACTTTGGACCATTGCAATGTGACTATGCATGGGAATTTCCATACTACGAACCATACCAATATATATTTTCCCATACATTGTATGTATGAATGGTTGCATTTTTCCTCATGTAGGCATTACTAGCTGCATTTTTCCTCATGACTAGCACTATGCGGAGCATTTGCATGATCAACATTAATACTAGGAGTCTCAAATATAGTGGCTGCATATATGCACTACCAAACTTGCCACTTTGTGCCCTAGCATCATGCTGTATTACCAACCATATTGGGATACTTTGGACCTTACACACTACGCATTGGTTGCTACATACCATAAGGAGTTGTGTCATACATTCTCGTATGAGGTCCTTGACCCACCATAGCATGAAAACTAGTGCCATTATCAAAGTACCTTGGCTGCTCCATCATTGCATGCATGCCATGTTGTCCAAAAAGTATTGGATTGCCACCTTCAAATTGGCTTTGTATTTGCATCAATTGGCCCATTGGCATCATTTGCTTATGGTCACTATTCACATTTGGAACATCATGCTAGTGTGTTGGCTCTTCCTTTGGTGCATCTTGCTGTCGTGAAGCTCTTGGAGACAATTTTCTCTTTTTAACTTTGCTTCCCTCATTTAAGGGGCACAAAAAGCACATGAACTGAGAATCATTTGCCAATTGCATGAGGTGTCCTTAGTTGATCTTTAAATTGATCATCAAATTCCTCTTCCTCTAGTTGGTCATTATCTTTAAGAGGCCTAGAAGAACCCACCTCTTGTTCAATTGTCTCATTCTCAAATTGCTGCCCATGCTACATGCATGGTCCAAGATCAAGCATTGCATTTTCCCCTTCATCATATGAATGTTCAGATTGAGAGGCATCATCCTTGCTTCATTTCATCTCACTATTTGGAGACATTCTTGCTATAATGCTCAGCTGATCACATTTTCAGCACTAGAGCAAGCTTTAGATTTCCGATGAGATACCATAGGCCCACCAATTCAAGAGAGTTGATGCTATCCCAGCAATGGAACCTTGAAACCAGCCTCCCTTCTGGAAGAGGGTGGAAATGACCCGATTTAACACTAATTACAGCAAGCATAAAATTCACATAAATTGAAAATGCAAAGTTACTACTTTATTCTTGAATTGTGGATAGCTTGTTGGCCCTAAAATTCGTGCCCCTTATGTTATCTCGTTAACTTTTATTGCAAATGGATGCAGTAGAATTGAGGTCCTCTGAACACCTCTGCTAATCGAAGTGCCACTTGCTGTGAAAACTGATAAGCAAGTCTCCACACTAATTTGCCCCTTGGTTTGCTCGAGGATCGCTTCACCCTGCTCCTTGGAAGACAAATTTAGCCCCAAATTTGATAGTGCTTGGTTGGCCTCTTGAATTTAGTTGAAATTCCTTAATATCAACTGTTGGAATTTAAGTCCTAGGCCCTCAATTCCAAGCATGCATCTTGATGTGGCTATGAAACCCTGATTTGTGCTGTAAATTAGGGTTTATAGCAAATATTTTTCAATATCTCCACCTCTGATGACTCAAATGGGTGGATTTTACTTTGATAGCTTGTAAGATGGTTGGGGGATGAGAGAGAATGCTATCAAGTGAGAATTTCAGAGTTTCATTGTGAGAAACGCTGAAAAATTGTTGCTACTCTACTTAAATTGCCATGACAGCTGTCACCTATAGCTTAGGACTACCAGAAAGATTGCTGCCCCCTCCTGTATGCTGTCACTTATACTAGAAGAAATCTTGGGCTGCTGTCACATGCTCTTAGAGGGCTCCACAATGCTGTTACCTATTGTAGGAATGGTCCTTGGTGGCTGCAAATCATATGATTAGCATTTCCATGCTCTCTAACACCCTCCTTGTCAAGTGGCAAGCCTTTAACATCATTTTTCGGCATTATTCAACTTATTAAATAATTTTCAAAAGATTAATTCTAAAAATCAATTTAAAAATTATTCTAGTATCAAGAAATATAATTCCACTAGCCAATAATTAAATTGACTGGGCTAATTTGTCTTTCAAGTATCCACCAATCAATAATTAAATTGGCTAGTTAGTTATTGACCCTTAAATTGACATTAATTAATTAATTAATGCCTAGTCTCTAATGTTACCACTGACATTAGTGGCCAATAAATTGGTCTAGGCCCAAATCTCACACCGAGTGCCACCTAGTACTTTTCATATATAACTTATTACAAGTTTTGCCTTGGGCATCAATTGATATTTTGGGGTCCTAGGTCCCACAGTATGAAATAATTAACTTACACCTCACATTTGCAAGTCACATTTACACATTTGATTAACTTTTTATCAAATGTTAAGTAAAGTAATAAAATTTAATGTCCTTGTGACAACTATGCCCAACAATAAGTAATCGACTTGGAGGATACCTTTGCCCCTACCTCTTGCATTACTATCATGAGGAGTAATATTACCCTTGCTGCCCATTTTCATTGGGAGGTGCATCAGTTGGACATTAAGACGGCATTTTTCCATGGATATCTCACTGAAGAGATTTATGTTTCTCAACCTCTAGGGTTTGAAGTGAGAGGCTTGGAGCACAAAGTTTGTCATCTCTGCAAGGCCTTGATATGGGTTAAGTAAGCTCCAGGGCTTGGTATGTCCGCATAATTTCTCATCTATTGTATCTTGGATTTGAGAATAGCCCTAATGAGGCTACTCTTTACATTTGACATCAGGGATATGATTTTATTATTCTTGTACTTGATGTTGGTAACATGCTTGTCATTGGGACCAATGCTAGTCAAATTGCAGCATTTAAGGGTTATTCATAGCAAACCTTGGCTATGAGAGATTGTGGTCTACTTCACTATTACTTGGGTATCCAATGTGCCAATATTGAGAGGGGCATCTTATGAGATAGTCCAAGTATATTGGATAGGTTCTTCAACGTTTTAAATTTGAGGATTGCAAGCCCATGTCTACTTTCTTGGAGCTCAGTTTTAGATTCGTTTTTGATGATAATAACGAATCCTTAGATACTACGTCATATCAACAAGCTGTTGGATACTTGATTTATATATGTCACATGAGGCTCGATCTTTAGTTTGCTATCTCCCAATTGAGCAGATTTATACATAGGCCTTGAGTACTTCATTGGCAGGCAATGAAGCACATTTTTGGGTATCTTAAAGGCACCTAGGACCTTGGCCTTTTGTACAAGGTTGATTCTTCACTATCTTTGCATGGATATTCTAACAATGGATGGACGTTTAGATTCTCGTGTCTCTCATAGTGGCAATTGCTTCTTCTTGGGTATATCTCTTGTTTCTTGGTTTAGCAAGAAACAAACTACAGTTGCCATTTCTAGTTGTGAAGCTAAGTACAAAGCAACGTTCATAACTACTGTGGAGTGCGTTGGTTACAAATTACTTGTAGATCTTTATGTGCACGAGACATCTCCAATACTTATCTACACTAATGGCCATAGTGCTTTGGCCATTCAATGGAACCTAGTTTTCCATGCCCGCACAAAGCAACCACCTTGGGACCCATGCCAACAATTAGAGGCACTGAAGATTGAAATCAACAGTTGGAATTGGAAGAATTGCCAATGATTTCATATGCTAGGCCATCCCAGTTGATTTGAGGTGGCATTGGGCTAGTTAAGGGTCAAATTTAGACAAGTCTTGGGTGAAAATCAAGGGGTAAATTGATCAAAAGGCTTGTTGATCATTTATTACAGCAAGGGGCATTTGGATTAGTAGAGGAGATTGTAGAATCTCAGTTGTACTCCACTAATTGCAATATAAAATAAAGATATACTGCAAGGGGCACCAGTTTTGGGGGCAACAAGGTGCCCAATGTCCAAGATTGCATGGTAAAGTTTGTATTTCTAGTTATGTGAATTTTGATAAATGCTGTATTTTAGTGCATAATAATATCTTGATCACCCTTTCCAAGAAGAAAGGTTGGTTTCATGGATTTTCCATGCTATGGTGGGTCAAGGACCGCATATGAGAATGTGTGGCACGACTCCTTATGGTATGCAACACGTGCATGGTATGGAAGGCCCAATGTATTGATGTATTGGGAAAAGATTGGTAATATGCATAACTCTATGTATGGCAGGATTGGTTTGATGCATATGTCTAGAGACCAGAATGGGCTTGAATGCACGAGTAGGTCTTTCAGGCAAAGGGATCTCCTTGAAATTCACCTTCATGGTGAGCACGAACTCTGTGTTGACGTGTAACTCAACCACTTGGGATCCATTCACAAAGACCCAATCACCATGATCGGTCCACACAAGAGGCATCCCAGCAGTTATCTTTGCTTTGCTGTATGAGGGTTCGGTCCCCTTAGATTCAGCCATTTGGGTACAGGGAGTTATCTCCTCATCGCGTTCATAGGAGTGGATAGTCACTTGCGTGGCAAATGCCACCCACTTTCTTCTAATTGCGGATTTGGATTGAGGTTCGGGAGTCGACTTGGAAGTCTCATCCTTCACCTCAGGAGAGGGCGTTGAGTTCACAGGTTTTGCTTGTGCTTTGATATTCTTTCGCTTCTTGGAGCTCAGCTTTGCTCCTCTGTCCTGTCCGTTGCTGCAGGGGCTGTTGCTTTATTCTCTCGGCACAAGGAGATTGCTGGATCACCTTCATTTGCATTGGGGATGGCCGTTTGTTTAGTCTCGTGGCTCCGTGAGTCCTCTGCTGCGCGACTATGAAGCCTTGCAGTCTCAAGGGTGGCCGTTTGTTTAGACTCCTGGCTCAAGGAGTTCTTTCTTCTTGAGATCTTTGATGGGGACACAGGGTGGGTGGCCTTTTGTTTATCCTCCCGGCACAAGGAGCTTGCTTGGTTTCCATCATTGGCATGGGGGTTTCGTGTTTCTTTATTCTCCCGGTGCAAGGAGTCTTCTCGGGTCTCCTTTTTGAAGTTGGCTGTTTGTTTATTCTCCCGGCTCAAGGAGTTTTCTCGGGTCTCTGCATAGGATTTGGCCATTTGTTTATCCTCCCGGCTCAAGGAGTCTTCACGGGTGATCGCTTCAGGGTCGGCCATTGGTTTACCCTCCCGACGACTCAAGGAGTCTTGTTTCCCCTATGCATCATGAGTAAGAGTTATTTTATGGTGGACCTCATAACCACGTGCCCGGCCTTGTCGAAAAGGTTGGGGCGGCATTGCGTGCGAAGTGGTCACGAGAGCTCAAACCAGGCTCCGTGCCATGTTGGGTGTCATCTCCACGCAAGCTCGAACCCGGCTCCGTTCGGACCTGCGTCTTCATCGTTTCTTGGGCCTCAGCCCATCTCAGCATGACCATAGCCCTTGCGGCCTTCTTGGAAAAAGTAGAGGCGCTTGGCGTCTTGATCACTTGACTCCGCAAAGTCTCCTGTGTAGTCGCTTAATAAATCGTCACTCGAGCTCGAACCCGATTGAGTGCGATGGGGGGAAGTCGGGGTCGACGGGTCACCTATTTTTGAGTTTGAGGGAGTATGTTGACCTTTTGGGACACTAAACTCGGCATGACGCTGGCGGCAATCTCCCCACTGTAATCCCTTGCAATCCCTCTCTTGAGGGTGCTCTCATAGGTCCAGGGTATCTCAATCTCCCGCTTCACTGAGGTGGTCGCACCATTTTTCAATACTAGCATTCAGATTTTTCAAGTTGGCATGATTCCATGCGAGGTTGCTAGTAACCTCATCGATGCGCTAGGTCCGATAGCACCGTCCTAAGGGGCTTTTCACTACCTTTGAGTAGATCCACCTTGGTTTGCCCTATTTCTCTTCTTTGAGGATCCAACGTCATGTTATCTACTAGGGGCTACCTCTTGTTGGCTTACATCCATTTGATCTTGTCTTTTAGCATAGGAGCTTTAGACTTTCTCACAAGGGCCGTTTTTCTTAGACCATGCTCGACCTCTCGGTGGCCAGCGCGCACTTGCCGCGGAGTTTACTCTGATACAAAGTGTGATGAACTCGCCATGGATCCGTCTAGGGGTAGGGGGGACCCACCCCGCAGAACCCGCCTCATGGGGTATTACCCACCACTCGGCATGACCACAAGCACGCGGAAGCGTATCATGACACGACATGAGGATACAACAAGTGAAAGAGGCTTAAAAACGGAGGCCACTCTTGAGGGCATGAAGTTGTATTACACGATGGCATGAAGGCTTGGAAGCTTTTTACAAGGTGCCAAAGGCGCAAGGGAGAGGTTTCACGGGCAAGGGTTGGCGCTATCGATATGCATTGCAACACGGCGACTTGACACTGTGAGTGAGGGAAGGGCTTGAGCGGCTCACATCCCTCATATTGTATGCATGTAGTGATTGATTTACATGCTAAAATGATCACTGTTTAGCAAAAGGGCGAGACCCATACTTTGGATGTAAAGCTGAAAGGGAAGTCTGTTTCTATTGTATTGGCTCTTGCCATTTTCAAAATAACAAAAAATCACCTTTGAATGTACTTTGGTTTTACTAATGATAACGTTGATAATGAAAATATTGAGAACATGTCAAAGTTGGAGAAGGAACACATTTCATTTTTGAAAATGTATGCTGATTCTACGACATGTGCTGCCGGGAAGGCTAGAAGATCATGGCAAAGATCTTATTCCTCATAATGGCCTACCTAATGAGCCACCCTACAAGGTCAGTGCAGCCTTGTAGGAGGAGATTATGAGCTAAGTGAATGAGCTACTAGAAAGAGGGCTGATTCATCCTAGCTCTTCAACGTTTGATTCTTTGGTACTTTTGTTTCAAAGAAAGGATGATTCATGGTGTATGTTCCTTGACTATTGTGCGTTGAATAAAATCACGATAAAGAATGCGTTTTTGATCCCTTGGATTGATGATATTATGGATAGATTGTAGGGGGCAGCCATATTTAGCCGTATAGATTTGAAAAGTGGGTATCATCAGATACGCATCAGACTGAAAGATCTAAGTAAGATTGCTTTAAGGACATCTTTTGGGTTGTATGAGTTTCTTATCATGCCTTTTGGACTTATGAATGTTCTTTCCACTTTCAATTGGATGATGGATTGTGTCTTTAGGCCACATACAGGATTTTGGGCATCTTATTTGATGACACGATTGTCTACTCAAAGAATGAAGCAGAGCATAGAAAGCACTTGGACATTGTGTTCAATGAACTGTGTGAGCCTAGATTGGTTATTAATGACAAGAAAAGTGAATTCTCTTTGTATGAGATTTACATTTTGGGGCATGTTGTTTTAGTTGATGGTATTCGTATAGACCTAAAAAAGGTTGAGGCAAGACTCTCATGGCCACATTTGAGAGGTGTACGAGAACTGTAGTTTCATAGAGCTATGCTCTTACTAGGGAAAGTTTGCGCACAACTTTACTGAAATTGCATCTGCATTGCATGCTTTACAAAAGAAGAATGCACCATTTAGATGGATAGTAGTGGAAATTTCAGCATTTGACAAGTTTAAGGAAAAGATGACTTTGGATCTTGTGTTTGTGTTACCCAATTTGAGGAAGTCATTTGGTCCAGTGTGATGCACGTGGGAAGAGCATTGGGACTGTTCTAATGTAGAATGGCCGAGTTGTGACTTATGTGAGCTGTCTTCTACATAGTGCAGAGAGAAATTTGCAGGTCTATTAGAAAGAGCTCTTAGTTGTAATTCATGCTCTATCTACATGGAAACATTATTTGTTAGGGGCTGATTTGACAATGCAAATAGATCATCAGAGAATGAGATACTTTTTGAGGTAGATGAATTTGTCATAGAAGCATATAGGATAGACAAACTCTCCCTGTTTTATTTTTCAGATTGTACACATTGATGGAAAATAGAATGTTGTGGCTGAAGCATTGTTCGGTAAGCCTCACATATTAGTGGTTATTATGGTTTTCCACACTGAGCTAGATGCCATGAAGGACTAGTATGTTGCTGATTCGGATTTTGTTAATGTGTACGATCAGCTTTGCAATGGCTAGAGGCATGAGCACTTTGTGCTTAGAGTTGGTTTTGTGATGATACATGGATGATTGTGCAACACAGAGCAACTGAGGCCTAGGGTGATGATTGAGAGTCATTCTCCTCCTCATGGAGGGGATAAGAGGGATTGATGCCATAATCAAGGCAATGGAGCATTTCTTTTTTTGGCGAGCTTTGAGGCATGATGTAGAGCGGTTTTTCAGGACATGCATCATATGCCAGAAAGTGAAGTATGATAGGTAAAAGATGTTGGGTTTGTTGTTGTCCTTGTCTATTCTAGACAAGGCTTGGTAGAGCATTGCTATCGACTTTATCTTTGAGCTTCCTAGGACACCTACAGGGAATGATGGGATATGGGCTATCATTTGTAGGTTTAGGAAATAGGCCCATTTCATTCTAGTAAGGAAGAAGATAAAAACTGATCATGTGACATGCTTATTTTTGCAAGGTATAAGTACCATGGTATACTAGAGTCGATCGTCAGCGATTGAGATCCTTTGATGACAAGTTTATGACACACTTATTTTTGCAAGATGTAAGTACCATGGTATGCGAGAGTTGATCGTCAGTGATTGAGATCCTTGGATGACAAGTTTATTTTGGGAGGGGCTGTTGGGACTATGGGTATCATGTTGAAATTCTATAATCCCTTTATCGGCAAATAGTTGCTGAGTCTGAAGAGGCAAATTCCACAGTGCTGGATCTTTTGAGGTGCTATGTATCTGAGTATAAGACATAGTTGGAGCAGTACTTGCCTTTGGTAGAGTTTACATAGAATAACATGGTGGATAGTTCCAATGGCAAAGTTCCATTTGAGGTTGTTGAGGGTAGCAAGAAGGTACAACCTATCTTGCATAGTAAGGATAAGATGTTTGAGGTTGATGACTATGTGGAAAGCTTGGATGCAACCTATGCAAAGATAAAGTATGCACTTTAGAGATCTCAGGAAAAGCAAAAGAAAGTAGTTGATCGCCATAGACGTGCTTCACACTTTGATGATGTTGATTTTGTACTATTGCATTTTGAAAAGACGAGGGTAAAAAAGATGACAGATGGAGATGTGATAAACCTTTTGTATATCAATTGTTACCAAGACATATTGGCTCAACGATTCCAAATTAATTTGATGCTTATGTACTTTGAAAGGCGATTTGTATTATTTAAGTGTTTCAAAATATGATTAAATGTGTATCTTTGTATTTAAGGGTGGCCAGCGCCCAATATGCCTTGTAATTATACTTGGGTTGTCATTGATGAGATGCCCAAGAGAAATTAAAAGTTAAGTTGGGCGATCAGATTGACCAGAAAGCTCAAATGACTAAGGCTTTTACACTTAGATAGTCACATTGACTAGAAGCCTATATAATGAGTGGTTTTAGAAAGTGAAACCAGATACTCATGATTGAAGAAACAAACTATGAACTAGTGACCTATATAATAAAGCTCTCCAAAAGCTAAATTTGCAACTCCTAAAATTTAGGAGGTTGGTAATTTTGGAAGTTTCTCAAATGGAAATTTTGTTCGCGACAAAGGCTTCGAAATTTTGCAAGGAACAATTTTGACTTCAGTAGCTATCTCAAAATTTTAACCATTTGAGAGATTTTTAGAGTAGAAGGTTTGAAAGCTTTTTTCTCTAGAAAAGTGACATGTGGTATTTAGAAGAGGACATGTGTCTTTTTGAAGAGACAAAGTTTCTCTACACTTGTCATTTTTAACAGACACTTGTCATCTTGCACACGTTGTGCTAGCAAGTATTTCACGAAAATAGTCCCAAGGCCCTGAGGAGAGAGTGGGAGTCAAAGGCAAAAGTTGTTAGAAGTTATGTCACCTAGGTGAATGTTGGTGTTAGTTTGGCCCTAGGATAATTAATTGGCCTATAAGTGTCAGTGGTGACACTAGGGTTTAGGCATTAATAAATTAATTAATGCCTGTTCATGGGTCAATTAAGGCTTGGGACCACTTGGGGCTGCAAATGGCATAGGCAATTACTTTGTGGATGGGCATATCTAATTTTGGGCAGGCTCAAATAGGGCTGAATTAATTTTCAGATAGGGCTGAATTAATTTTCAGAATTAATTAGTTTTGAAAATTAATTATGTGGCTGAGAACAGCTGGAATATGGATAAAGAAGGCTGCCACTTGGCAAAACTTCCCATGCAAGAGGGGAGAGGCTGTTTGGGGGTGGTTGGAGCCTCATTCTGTGGATGTAAGGAGAGAGAGAGAGAGAGAGAGAGCTGCTGATCATCTGTAGGCTGGCAACTGCAAAAAATATGCTACCAACAGCAGATGACAGCATTTATGACCTTCCTAGGAGCAGGCGACAGCAGCCATGGGCTGGTGACAGCATTCTCCAAGCCTTTTGACAATAGGTGACAATTTCTGAGCAGTCTTTGACAAGGCAGTAGCCATTTTCAAGGTTTTCCCATGATGAAATTCAGAAATTCATCTTTCTACAACATTCTCTTACCTTCTGTAGCCTATGCTCTGATATTCTTAGCCATTTGGAGTAGATCTCAACCGGATCCGGTGGACAACAGAGGAATTTCTGCTTTGAACCCTAGTTTTTAGTAAGAATTGGGCTTTTGCAGCTACCTTGGGACCTGTGCCAGCAATAAGAGGCATTGAAGACTGAAATCAATAGCTGAAATTGGAAAAATTGCGGATGATTTCATATGCTAGTCCATCCCAATTGATTTGGGGCAGCATTGGGCTAGTTAAGGGTCATATTTAGACAAGTCTTGGGTGAAAATCAAGGGGCAAATTGATCAAAAGGCTTGCTGATCATTTACGATAAAAAGGGGCATTTGGATCAACGGAGGAGATTGTAGAAGTTTGGTTGTCCTCCATCCAATTGCAATATAAGATAAAGAAATACTGCGAGGGGTGCCAGTGTTGGGGCCAATCGGGGTGTCGAAGGTCTAAGATTGCATGGTAAAATTTGTATTTTGAGTGTGTGAATTTCTTAAATGCTGTAATTAAGTACACAATCAGGTCTTCACCACCACCTCATCAAATAAGGAAGGTTGGTTTCATATATGGCCTATCACATTCTCATACAATGCATAGATGCTGGATAACATACACTTTGTCACACTAACTGTTGCAATCTTTGCATGAAATATGCTCGAGGTATTGTATTGAATGTCTTACAGGAGTATAGTGGATTTTCTTGCTTGGAGTCCAATATTCCTCAATGATTGCTTTGAGTTTGAGGATGTGATCCAATGTGGTGTGTCCATGCCAAAGACTAGCCTATGTATTTGTATCATTCCTCTCCGCCATGTGCTAAGTTGATGTTACAATATGGATCCGTATATTTTGGCCGATGTGTGGCCAACCATGATGGTTCTGGAGTTGTTATTGTTGGATTTGACTCATGCCTATGCTCACAGAGGAATGTCGATGATCTTCAGTAGGACATTGGGGCACTTTTTACTCTCCGTAGTACAAGAGGTTTTTTTCCCCTGGATTTATTTCTTTTATTTTATGTGCTTGTGTTACACAGTTTTAGGCACTTACCGTGTTTCACACTCTTCGGGTGTGAATACTCTCTTACAACCCTAAGGTTTAAGGGTTGTACTTTATACTTGCACCTTACACTTTAGACTATTTTGCATTGGGTATCGTGCTCTAACACTCTACACCATGAACTGTACCTTAAGTCTGAGCTTCGATTTGTACTTCCTCTCACATTTGGTATCCGAGCTTAGCTTCAGCTTAGCTTAGCTCTCGGCTACCATCGTTAGTAGCTCCTCAATCTTCATCAGTAGCTCCACTGCTAGCTGACCCACTAGCTCATAGCTCTAGCTTCTTCCAGCTGGTCCATTGGTCTCCGTAGCCCTCCTGGCTAGTACCGCTAGGAACTCCAGTACTGCCAAGACTCCAGAGCGCCTGTAGCGCTCCATAAGTAGCACGTTTGCCTAGAAGCACCCAGTTTGCCAGGCTCGTCACCTGAGCAGGCTGTGTTGAGAAACCCTTCACCCTTCACCCTTCACTTGTAGTTTGCATTTTTGCGTTTCTACGTTTTGCGTTTAGGATTTGCAACCCCAAAAAGGAGCGCCATCCTAGACTGACTATGCCTATTTATAGGCGACTCTCTCATCCATTCCTTATGGTTGTTTCATTCAGTTCGTCACTCTTCTCTCTAGCCTCTCCACTACCCTTACGCCCCTTCAAGAGAACATTGTGGTTCTTGGTTCGTGGCTGTCTTTATTATCTTCCTTGTGCTACGATACCCTTGTTCCCTTGTATCACATTCACTCCATGATTCAGATCTTCATTATTCCATTCATCAGAGTTTCTTCTCTCTTCTCTTCTCTTCTCCATGTTTGTGGAGTTCACTTCGTGTTCCTCCCCATAAACTCTACTGTCTTGCTAGTACGTCATCTTTTGACATGGTATTAGAGCTAGATTTGCTCAAACACTGGTAAAGATCCTCCACTCCAGTGACGGCAAAGACCGGTGGCGGGTTTGGCATCCACTTCTCTTCGTCTTCTGGTGTATTAGAATCTCGTTTTTGTTGGTTTCAGGTGTTTTCAGCTTGCTGCTCACATCCCTTTCGCAGAGGACATCGCAGTATCAACCGTCCCTTGTTGTCATCTACAGTGTGGCGCATGTTTCCAGCCTTCCACCTGTAGTTTGCAGCTGTTTAGAGGAGAGCAACTGTTGTTGATCACTCTCCATTCAGAAAACAATCTCGTTTTTGCAGATTTGAGGTATTTCAACTTACTCTTGGATACGGAAGATATCGTGGTCCAAGTTGGCCATTGCTGTCTACAACAGTTTAGCACTTGTTTCGAGCCTATCACACACTGTTCGGAGTTGATTTTAGCATGCGGATTGCTATTGCTTGTTTTTCCTACGTTTTTAGTATTTCTTTCTCCTCACCTGTGTTTTTCTATTGGTTGCAACCTCTTACTGCTGGTCGCATCCTCCTCCCATTGGTAGCTCACTTCCAACCCTTCCACTGCCCTCCCACCCCTTGCGGTGGACATTGTGGTTTGTACTTCACACTGCCCTCACACCCCTTGAGGCGGACATTGCGGTTCGTGGTTCGTGGTTCGTGGCTGACCTCTTCCTTCTTCAGCAAGGCACACTGGTACCCATGGCTTCTTTATCAACAGATGATCAGACTATTGGGTGCTCCTTCTGTGGAATCATCGGACACACCACCGATGCTTGCCGACTTCAACCTTTGCTTCCCATCCCCGGAGCAGATGCATCTACATCTACTGCGACTTCAGAGGGGACTCCTATTCCTCCAGTTTCAAAGGGGATCCCCACCCCTCTCTCAATCCTTCGCAGACCCTGGCGGAGGCCTTTACCTTCTTCTTCTACCCTTGGATGGGTGGTTTTCTTCCAATGGTCATCTCATCTATTAATACCCAGGATCTCGAGGATCTACCTAGATTGGGGCCTTGGAGGTTCAGCCGCGACTTGGTGACGAGGCCTTCGTATTCCTTCTTGCATGGATGCACGGAGCTAGTGGCTTCTCTCCTAAGGTTGAGTTTTGGGTTTTCTAGTTCACACTGTCTACTGTTCTTTACTACATGTTACCTTTCAAGTGGAAATCTTGGATCTTAGGGATCCTCTACATCTTCTTCCTTCTCTTCTTCTTGCCTTGGTCACTTGGTCAGCATGGAGCCAACTCCCGAGATCGAGTACGGGCATATCTTTATGGTTCTCGGCACCACACAAAGTCCGACATTCCTCCTATTTATTGCATGTTTTCATCATCTTTGTACTAGGGTGCTTAGGCAAGTGAACAATTTCCCCATGAGGGACATTGTCCAAGTGGCACTTGCTGCATGAGCATTATTCAGCATGTAGCATTCCATGTCCACCTCACTCTTCTCTTCTTTCCCTTTTTGGGCCTGAGAGGGGGTGTTGAGAAACCCTTCACCCTTCACCTGCAGTTTGGGTTTTTGTGTTTCTGCGTTTTGCGTTTAGGGTTTGCAGCCCCAAAAAGGGCCGCCATCCTAGACTGACTATACCTGTTTACGGTTGATTCATTTAGTCCGCCACCTCTTCTCTCTAGTCTCTCCACTACCCTCACACCCCTTCAGAGGGACATTGCGATTCTTGGTTCGTCGCTGTCTTCATCATCTTCCTTGTGTTACAACACCCTTGTTTCCTTTTATCACATTCACTCCATGATTCAGATCTTCATCATTCCGTTCATCAGAGTTTCTTCTCTCTTCTCTTTTCTTCTCCATGTTTGCTGAGTCCACTCCGTGTTCCTCCTTGCAAACCCTATTGTCTCGCTGGTATGTCATCTTTTGACAAGCGGCGCCTTTGCGTGCAGTGCCCCTTGTTTGTTTCGCCTCCAATCCTAGTCTTGTCGCGGCCCCGCCCAGACCACTTGCACCAGTATAGATACCCGTCAGCTTTGGTCCAGTGAGCTGCTGCCCGCTTGTCTTACTTATTTCGCCTCATCTGTATGCCACCTGCACCTCTGTTTTTTGGTTCGCCAGAGCTGAGCCGCCAGAGGTCTCCCTACCAGTTTTTGTTGATGTAGCTTGGTCTGCACCGCCTTTAGTCACCTCCATGACCAACTCAGTCCGTATAAGAGGTAACAAACGGGCAAAATTTATCAAAATTTTATTGACATTTAATTCTTCGGAAGGGACTTTTTGCCTAGGCATGCAATCTCAGTTCCAACGTGTGTGGCTTGGACATAATTACTGCAGATATTTTGTGCATTTTGGGCTAGACGTTTGGGGCTTTTGCAGTCAGCTTAGTGTATGAGAAATGTAAATCTATGTCAGTCTGCAATAGACCGATTTCGTGCATTTTGGGATGATAAATTTTGGGACTTTTGTATTTTCAGTTCTGCTGAGCACTTATTGCACCTTGGACATCGTGCATTTGAGACAGTTAATGCCAGAGTGTGATTGAATTTGCTAATTATAGCAAAGTACTTGCTGTAATTTTTGAAAATTTTGAGATTTCCAGGTTGGTCCAGCTTGAGATATTGCTCTTTTGCTCTCTGATCAATGACATTTATCATGGCAAATCAGAGAGGTGATGTATTTACATATGTATCCAAGGAGGATAGGTTGGATGGCAACAACTATTCCCTCTGGTCCTTCATGATAAAGAATGTGCTGATTGCAAAGAATCTTTGGGATGATGTCAGCAGTGAAGAAGTTAGGCCCGGAGTTGTGGCTCTTGCTACTCCTCCAGGAGGATGTGGATAATTTTCAACTCAGCCTGTTCAGCCTGCTCCAGCTCAGCCACTTCCCCAGAGATCAGCAGCACAAAAGGCATGGGATACGTGGGATGCAAAAGCTTTGTTGCTGATTGCATTGGCAGTTTAGTGGTCTATCATTCCTCACATTCGGTCTGCAGGAGCTTCATGAGAAGCATGGCTGACCTTAGAGCAGATGTTTGCTAGAAAGAATGAGAGAGACATCTCTTTCCTGAAGAAAGAGCTTGAGGCTGTGAAGATGGATGAGGGTGATTCTATGCAAGATCATCTAAATAAAATTTAGGACTTGCGTGAGCAGCTTATGAATGTAGATGAGTATTACTTAGATGCGCACTTGATATCTACTACCCTGAATTCATTGCTGCCCTCGTACTTGGCCTTTCATACGGCCTTGAACCTCACCATGAGGATTTCCCCATAGCCACTTACTTTCCTTCAGTTGGTCAGTTTGCTCTTAGAGAAAGAGCAGGCATGAAAGAACAGTGGTGTGGATGTTATAGACTCTGAGCAGACTTTTATGGCAAGGTAGAAGGGCAAGGGCAGCCAAGCAAAAAATGCTTCGCAGAGCTTTAGGACTTCAGACACTTGAAAGGGCAGCAAGAAACAGGGGGACATGCATGCCAAGAAGGGCAAGTGCCACTATTGCAAGAAGCCAGGACACTATAACACTGAATCTAGAAAGCACATAGCCAAGGAGAAAAAGAAGTCAGGGATGTCTGTTTCTCATGCAGCTTCTACTGCCATTGAGTCCGCATCCTTTGTTGTAGACAAGAACTATTGTTTTTACACATGTAGTTATGACTCTGCTTGGGCTGATAGAGCATTTAGCTCTACTGAGGATGTGAGCATATGGTTTTTGTGGTAGTGGTGCTTCCAAGCACATCACATCTCGCAGAGATTTGTTTGCTTCTGTTACTGCAGCCCCAGTTAGCAAGTCTGTGTACAATGTGCCAACAATGCACCATACCCTGTTTATTCTCCGCTTGCAGGATGCCTTGTTTGTGTCAGGCATAAATAAGAATTTGTTATCTATTTCTTCTTTGGCCAGGTGTGGCTTGTAGGTCACCTTTGATGATGACAGATGTATGGTGAGAGAGAAGGAACACACGACTTTGGTTCTGATTGGCACTCTATGTCTTGGATTAAATGAGTTGGATGCTTTTTTAGTTGATTAGTTAGTCTATCTAGCATCCACTCTCACTCCTACTATGTCACGTGCGGAGTTATTGTATGCTCACATGGGGTATGTAAACTATGGTAGCTTAAAGCTTATGCAGTGTACACACATGCTTGATGGTTTATCTCTCTTGGAGAGACCTCTTGAGCATATATGCGAGGGAAGTATTTTGGGGAAAATGCATCGTTTTTCATTTTCCTGTGATGTTGCTTTTAGGGCAACTGCCAGATTACAGATTGTGCACTTACATGTACGTGGCCCTATGCAAACAAAGTCATTGGGTGGCTATTACTATTTTGTCACTTTCATTGATGACTTTACTCGTTTTTGTTGGGTCTACTCTTTGGTGAAAAAGTCCGAAGTGTATGATGCATTTTTGGCTTTTGTAGCACTTGTTGAAAATCAATTTGGCTGTAGGGTAAAGACTCTCCATTCACACTGAGGGGGGGAATACATATTCTCTATGCTGAATTCTTTTTTGAAGTAGAAGGGCATTGTTCATCAGTACACTATTGTTTATACTCCATAGCAGAATGGGGTTGCAGAGAGGAAGAATTGGTCACTCATGGAGATGGCCAAATGTATGCTGAAAGCAAAGAGCTTGCCAGAGTTTTTGGATGGAAGCAGTTATGTGTGCTTGGCATGTCTTGAATAGGTGCCCACCGAGGCATTAAAGAATGTCACGCCTTGTGAGGCTTGGAACAACCGGAAACCTTCTGTTGGGCATTCTCATACTTATGGGTGTCTTGCATATGCACACATTCCCAAGATACTCAGGAAGAAGTTGGATAACAAGGCTGTTAAATGCATTTTTGTGGGGTACAACAGTGAGAGCAAAGGATATAGATTATATGATCCTATCTCTAAAAAGGTTTGTCAGTAGGGATGTTGTTTTTGATAAAAAATCAGAATTATCCCTTGCTGGTTTTGACACATATTAGGCTGCCAATGATGTATTTGAAGGGCTGCTGCCCATTTCTTTCGATGATACAGCTGGAGCTTCAGCAAGTGAACTTAATGTTCAGCCAGCTGCTCCATTGGGTAATTCAGAAAATTAGCCCATGGCTGATCTGAATATTCAGCAAAGTGCTGAATTTGAAATTCAGCAAGAGCTTGTACATAGTTAGGAGGCTAGGCAGATGCCTAAATGGTATTTGTAGACTATGAAAGATAGTCATCTGGATGCCTCTATTGCTGGTCGTACTAGAAGACAAGCTCGTATGCATGATGGTGCACATACCGTGGAGTTTGTTGTGGCAGCAAATACATATGATAATGAGGGGCTTGGATGTTTTGAGGATGCACAACATAGTGTGCATTGGATGGCAGTAATGCAAGCTCTCTTTGATAACATCATAAAGAATCAAACATGGGATTTAGTGTCTTTGCCTGTTGGGAAGAAAGCCATTGGTACAAAGTGGGTCTATAAGCTGAAAAGGAATGCAGATGGACCCATTGACAAATATAAGGCCATGCTTGTGGCCAAGGGCTACGTACTGAAGAAAGGCATTGACTATGAGGAGACATTTGCTCCTACATCCTGCATGAGTACCCCATTAGGTCTATGGTTACTTTGGCTGCCCATTATGGATGGACTGTGCATTAGGTTGATATAAAGATTGCATTTTTGCATGGGGAATCTCAAGAAGAAGTGTATGTATAGCAGTCCATTGGTTTTGCAGTTGAGGGATCCGACAACTTGGTCTACAAACTGAAGAAGGCTTTATATGGTTTGAAACAAGCTACTTGAGCTTGGTATGCAAAGATTGATGCTTTTTCACTCAGCCAAGGGGTTCATAAACAACTCATCAAAGTCTATCCTTTACGTATGTAAAGAGGGGGGATCCTTGCTGGTCTTATGTCCATATGTTGATGATCTTTTGCTTACAGGGACACATGCTGATCAGATTTCAGCAAGCAAACAAAATTTGCAGCAAACTTTTGAGATGTTAGATTTGGGGCCTTTACACTATTACTTGGGCGTCTATTTCATTCATGATGCTAGAGGCATTGGACTCTCACAGTCGAGATACATTGGTAAACTTCTTGAGAGGTTTGGCTTAAAAGTTTGCAAGTCAGTTTGTACACCAATGGAACCTGAACTGAAGGCGTCATTGCATGATGAGAGTGACTTATTTGATATCCATACATATGCTCCAGCAGTTGGATGTCTTATTTATCTATGCAACGAAAGGCCAGTCATACAGTTTGCAATTTCAGCCATGAGCAAATATATGCATTAGCCATGCATGTCATATTGGCAAGCTGTCAAGCATGTTTTTCGTTACTTGCACGGTACTAGGACTCTTGGATTGCTCTATGCCAAGGGGGGACCACTGCACTTGCATGCTTACAGTGATTCTAATTGGGCTGGTGATTATGATTCTCATCACTCCACTAGTGGTAATTGTTTCTTTCTTGGCGCATCGTGCATCTCTTGGCTTAGCAAGAAACAATCCACTGTTGCCACATCGTCATGTGAAGCTGAATACAAGGTAGCTTTCACTACCACAGTTGAATGTGTATGGCTTAGACGATTGTTAGCTGATTTGGATGTATTTGTCATAGAGTCTACTCCTTTCTTCATCGATAGTCAGAGTGCCATTGCAGTGGCATGGAACCCAGTGTTTTATGCACACACGAAACACATTGAGATCCATTATCACTTTGTCAGAAAGAGGCTACATGCATGTGATATCAGCCTTGTCTACTGTCCTATCACCAATAATGTGGCAGACATCTTCACCAAAGCTCTTTGTAGTGACAAATTCGAAGCATTTTGCAATGCTTTAAACTTGATCTCCTTTGGTGGATGACCCTTGTACCTTGATCACTCTTCACTCGAGGGGGATTTGTTGGGTTTGATTCACGCCTATGTTCACAGAGGAGTGTCGATGTTCTTCAGTAGGACACTGGGGTACTTTTTGCTCTCTGTACGAGAGGTTTTTTCCCCTAGATTTATTTCTTTTACTTTATGTGCCTATGTTACAGAGTTTTAGGCACTATTGTGTTTCACACTCTTCGGGTGTGAACACTCTCTTACAACTCTAAGGTTGAAGGGTTGTACTTTGTACTTGTAGCTTACACTTTAGACTGGGTGTCATGCTCTCACACTCTACATTATGAACTGTACTCCCAGCTGAGCTTTGATCTGTGCTTCCTCTCACAGTTATGGATCAAAGGATCACTACTTTTAAATAGTGGAACTATGGTATGGTTTAACAAATCTTAGGGAATACCTCACAAACCACCTTATTAACCGTTTGTGCTAGTATGCTGCACACATGTGAGAAGTGATTTGCTGTACCATACCATCTTCATCTTGTGCCTTTCCATTTTGCAATTCATAAATTGCCTCTTTGACCATCTTATCGGTGAAAAATGCACATTATTTTGGCTTGTAGACTTGTGGAGGCTATATGGGTGTCTGTCCTTGCATATCATATAGTTGTCTCCCATAATGCAACCAAACATCAAGTGATAGAATATATATAGGGGGTTTCTTTCATGAAACATTCTTCATGCTCTTTTGGTGTCCTGTCCCAAGAATAGCCGATATATTTTTGTTTCAAGCTTTTCCAAGCAAGCACATTTCTTCTTCCATATGAGGTGTTTGAAAAGTGTGCTTGCTTAGCCATGTGTTCAAATGCCTAAATCCGTTTCCTTCTGTAGGCATGTGCTAGTTCTTTGTAGTCATGATCATACCACCCATTTTGGGGGATTATAGAGCGTGGAGGTTTGCTTTATGATATGGTGTATGGGAATGCATACATTACTAAAGTATGTAGAGCTTTTGCCAAGTCTCTTGTGCATTCTTCTAACGATTTGTCCTTAGCTAGCATTTTTATATTGTCATGCATAGATCCACTATATACGTGTGAGGTCTTCTATGTAAAGTGGTATCGGCGGTGCCTAGGGAGGTATGATAATGTGTCTCTAATGCATCCAGAGTAGAGTGAGAAGGTTAAGATGGCATGGCCTGCTGCTATTCCAATGGGACACCTCAAGATCTCAAAATTTGTAATGTGTGGTATGAGTGTTGGTGATCCCATCAAATAATCCATTGTACTCGCCCCTTATTTGTGTTCTCAGCATGTTGAGGCATTTGATCTTGGCTAGCATGAGAGGCCATTGAAAATGGCTAATGCATGTACAGTGCCCAGAGCTAGTAAGTGTGTTCCGTAGGTGTTTACTTCTTTATCTAGGGACATCCTATGTAGACCCACCTCTTCTACATGAGTTTCCTTGAACATGGCATCATCCTATATAAAAAAGTCACTTACCTAGCCCCAATTTGCGCATTAATGTCTTGTACTAATAGTACATCTTCCAAGATGGCATATTTGATGATATGTTCGTACAATACATCAAGTGATGATTCATCCTGTGATGCATATCTTGAGTTTGGAGGGGAAAAATAGCATATAGCAATGAAAATATCATGTGGTCTATTTGTGTGTATCCTAACCCACATCTATTGTGTATCTTTTTCTTTCCGTGTTAGTTGGATGATATCTCTGAGACCTTCATGAAAGAGTGTGGCCATGCCCCTAGAACCCCTAGTGCGTCCAGGCTTTCTAGCCTGTGTGTGTAATACGCTCTCGCATATGTACCCAGGAATGTTCGGCAATTTACCCCCTCTACATTGATGTTTTTGGGTATACATAGCTATGCCCAAATTTTGAAAATTATCCTCAAAATATCTAGTATCTAGGCATAATGCTCCATTGCAATTCCATACTAACATCCTAAGTATCTCATAGGCCACACCATCATTGTGGGCCGGTGTTTTGTAATAATCACTTTGCCATCCCTATAAGTATTTCCTTTCTTTTGTGCCTCCGATATGTTAGGGATGCTTTCCCTTCTATGTTCTAGTTGGGTGTGTGTCAAATCCTCATTGCGGTATATCTTTTCCCCTTTTAGAGTGCCTTGTTTTGTGAGGAAAGCTCTCTTCTTATCCAAATTCTCAAATTTCAGCATGAGAATATGCCCTCTGTTATCCCTTGGGTCCTTAACTTTCTTGGTCCATCCCACTACATGGATTCGGAGTGCCTAACTCGTTCATCTTGCTTCTTCTTCTATGGTTGCATTCATTGATTCTATTTGTTTGCATGTCTCCTCTTGTTCTTTCTTGCTACCTCAATTCATTGGGCATTTGTTTCATGCCTGTAATTCTTTGAATAATTGTCATATTCAGCTTCAAGTATTTGTTGTTCTTAATTTTCTTGAAACATTAAGTCTTGAAAATAAGAAAATAGTATAATTGTTGAGCATACTATGTTGTTTGGGGCATTTATAGAAAGTGAGCGTAGTCAAAACAAAAGGTGTGTTTGGGGTGGGGGGTGCGGTTTTACAGAGAGACACACAACTAGTGAAATTGACCTTGCGCACTTGGTGACCATACAAATCGACTGTCAACGGTCAAAGTCCTCAAAACTCTGTCTGCATTTGAGGAAGCATTATGGAAAAGGCACAAGTGCATTGGAACAAGTTGAATACTCACATAAACTCTTTCATATTTCTCTCTTGCACACCATTGGTCATGACTCATTGTGCATATGGAGCATATGATAGGTGGCAAGTATTTATGGCGGCACAGGGAGCAGCTCTACAACAGGACGTCACCCATGATGAGGGTATAGATGTAGACCATGGATGCCATCAAGTTTGCATCCATGAAAGATCACAACAACAAGCTGCAGTAGCTGCAGATGGAGACCCTGAATTCAAGGAAGATGATATACTCTGAAGACATTGCTGTTACCTTATTGGTGCAGCTACCCCCTGGATAGAGTGGTTTCTATTCTTCTTTGATCACTTCCAGATGGGTTGATACAATCACATGGGAGGAGTTGGTGCCCATTGTGTTGGATCATGACGACTGTTTTGAGCTACAATCTCTATAGAAGGGGAACTTAGAGACTGTGACAGGCTAAAACACAAATTCAAAAAAGAAGGGAAGGAGAAGAAGGATGATAAATCCAAGGAGGAATCGACGTTTCACAAGTGTGGCAAAACATGCCATTGAGAGAAGGATTGCCCGGACAAGGACAATGCAATAGATTCGTAGAACCAGACATTCATAAAAGTAAGATGGTTCAGATTGTTATGAACTCTTGGGTCTTGAACATGGTCACCTTTTCTTTTAGAAGTCATTTATTTTTATCCTAATTTCATGAAGAGTCTTGCCTAAAGATTAAAGCCCTATATTCTCAAGCAGCTCTCTTGCAGCAAATCAGTCTCTGGCTTATTGGTTGTATCTTCAGATTGCTGGATTTGAATCAACCAAACAGTCCAAGCTGTCTATCCAAGCTAAATATTGTTCTTTAATGTAAATCATAATGAGGCAATATTCACTAGAAGAGGATTCTGAACATTCTTTACAAAAGTACTCTTTAAAACATCTGTATTAATGCGCTCTTCCTGAATATTCCTGTGTAGTTTTGATGCTCTAAGTTAAGCAGTGCCAATTCTATTTAGTTTGAATATTCCTGAATGGAGTTTGTTTGCGATAGGTGTGTGTTTACAAGAGCAAGCCTCCGAGGATCAGTTCTTGCAGGAGCCAACTTGCAGAGTGCTAATCTACAAGGTTTGTGCTGTTACTGCTCATTCATGTCAAGAGTGTAACAATCTTTAGGGCACAACAGACTGTTTTGTGAATAGCAGCACTATGAGACATGTTAAATATTTGTTATGTGATAGTTCATTAAACGTTTCACATTCTCTGTGACGGCTTTTCTCTTTTCTAGCATCATTGTTACATGATAATGAGATGGTTTTGGTAGAGCTTACTGATGGTGCTAGGGAGCAAGATTGATTCCTTTCTATCTTTGAATTTGACAGTTTTACGAGTTGACCCCATCATACCCTCCTCCCCCCTTCATTTTTTCTTTCCCTTCTTCCCTGCCTGCCCCTTGTCATGCACCACTCTCAGCCACTTCTGACCTTGCACATGACTGCTGCTGTCACCTATCCTGCCTGACTCTCCTGTGGGAGCCGCTACTCCCGCCTATCTCCCACATGTGCTTGCACAACTGCTGCCGCCATCTCCCAATCTTGTCCCTTCCTCTCCCATCACCTCTTTCTGTTCTCTTCCTCCTCCAAGGGTCTTTCTGGAGTTGCTGCTCCTCTTTTAAGCAGCCAGCCTCCCTCCTTCGACACCAAGATTGAGATCAGGTTGTCTCCTTTCCACAAGGAAGGTTTTACTTCAGCATTGGTGCAGCCTCATCTTCTCAGATGGGCAGCTCCAGTCAACGCAAGCAATGGAGTATTCTGCAATGGTCTTTGGACAGATGCTGGGAGTTTGGACATGCCTCATGTGGGAAGCTTTGTGACTAGCTTTACTTCACTGTCTTGAGCTGCTCCTCTTTGGAGCTGCCAGCCTCCCTCCTTTGACACTGAGATTGAGATCAGGCTGTCCCCTTTCTGCAGGGAAACCTTTAGTCCAGCATCGATGCAGCCTATTACTGTCCCCAGCCGTTGACCTTGAGCATTAACTTCTAAGATGGGCAGGTCTAGTCAGTGAGAGCAATGGAGTATCTGCACTGGTCTTTGGACAGATGGTGGGAGTTGAGACACTTCATTTGGGAAGCTGTGTGACTAGCTTCACTTCACTCTCCAGCAGTAATCTGGCATTGTGCCCTCCACATTTGCCACTCTATGAGGCTCCCAATCATCCACTAGGCCTTTGATCGTGATGCTGCAGGCTCTAGTACATGAGGGCTGGGCAAATCCTTTAGGCCTATGACAACATGAGCAAGTCTAGATCGTATCATGTATCTCTATCTCATATAGTAAGTAAACATCATAAGCATAAGGATTGATGAGCTGCTGCCCTGCCCACACCCCACCCCCACAAAACAAAAGCTGCGTGGGTGCCCCACGACAGAATATCGTGGCACCCCCTACATGCACCCACCCCGCATGCCATCGTGCTGCTGGACACTGTTTACTACCCACCTGTCCTGCCACACGACGTCCCGTTTTGGCCCCCTTTCCACCTTTTCACTGTCCACTTTCCACCTTTCCACCTGTGCCCTCCAGGAATGGCTGATAGGAGAGTCGGGTCAGATTGGGCATGGTGCAGGAGACGGGACAGCTGGTGACAGATTTGGCAGGGAACTGATTTGATGCGCAGCAGGCAGGACATTTTTGGCATGAAGCGTGCCGATTGATAGGCTGGAACAGAAACTGGTATATGAGAGAGTAGCTGAGTGTGAGGATCAATGGCGGCAGTGGCGGCGGCGGTGGCTGAGAGGAGGTATGGCTTAGGTTTGGATTCAGCAGCGTACGTGTGCATGCACACACACACACACACACATGCGGTAACAGTGAACAAGTGAACAACAAGAGAATGTCACATCCGCTATGTAAAAATGATGTGAAAGTACAATCCCTAAGGTATGACATACCGCACCCATTGATGGGTGTTCAGATGAGGAAAAAACCCTTCTCCAGCTAGAAGGTAAAACCTGCCCTTGGGTAAGGGAGCGTTCACACTAGAACTTCGGAGGAACATGATAAGTGTAATAGGGGAATGGGGGTACACTAGAGCATAGGTGGGATAGTTGACAAGGACCACTTTATAAGATCATTCCTTGGTGCTCCTCATGCTTGATGCCCTTGCTTCAAAATTGGATCCTCATTCCTATCGTATCCGGGCTTGACCTATGGGAATGAGGAATTGGGAAGGCAAGTTGAGCAGCTTTAGACGAGAGGGTGGGCACAGGATGGATGGATTTTAGAGTAGGTTCTAGAGGCCATGGAGAAGTTGAGCAAGATTTGGGTCCTCAGAGCTCAATAGCAGTGTTGGGAGGAGGAGAGGGCCCTTTGGAGGAATCTAACAGCTATTCTAAGTTTCCTTTAGGAGTTGCATGGGGATCCTATTGTACATGCCTAAGAGCTGCATGCATGGGCAGCTCTCGCGGGCCTAGTGATTATTTTCACATTAACATTTAATGTTAATGTTAAAATTTGAGGGCTCATACCAAGTGAATAGACATGGAAAGACCTTTTCTAGGAGGGCTTTTAAGAGTGCAAGTTGTGGCTTGGTCTAGATCCTCTTTTCTTTGCAGCTTGATTTGGGCTTGGTAAGGCCATAGTTGTGTCCATATGTAGTACAGTATGATCCGTACAATATGGCGATTTCGGATGAAAAAACAGGGTACTTTTGGCCACACCCACCAACCTCCTTTTTTTTTCAAGCATGAATCTTACACACACACACAAACAACAAACCAATCCCACAGGAGTGGCTGGATCCTCCCATCCGAGAGCCTGTGTAGCTTGGAGACAGCTGCCATGCATCCAATGTGGAAAAGAAAATGCAGAGGTATGCTGAAGTGTCGTGCTTTGAATAACGCTGTAGCTTTGTCTACTATGATGCTGCCTGATGATGTCCCTTGATGGCGCCTATCAGTAGGAGATGTAGTGTCTAAGGTGGTAGTGGATGGGGGGTCAGTTATACTGAAAAGGTCTGTAAGAAAAGGCCTTGACATCTCTGGTCCTCATAGTCCATCACCTGTCTCAGTGCTCCAAAGCCCTCCTTAAAGAGGCAATGGTAGCGAGTCTCGGATATCATAGTATACAATGCATTTACAAATGTGTGTTCCTTCGTCTCTGGCTCCCATCCACAAAGTTGGCACATCCTCTCATTTGCTGCAACATGGCTCCATCGACATGTTTCAATCATCAGCTGATGTGATGAGGTGTGATCTGTCCAATAGCAACTCCAAGCCCATGAGAAAGTTGAGCATCCATATATATCAGCCTCATTATCAAACCATCATGGGAAAGCTGCAGGAAGTGACATTGGTATTGTGCCATCTTTGTGCCTAATGGGAAAGGGGGCTTGGACCAAGTCCTCTTTGTCTCCACTTTAGTGATGTTTGCTTTGATCACTCTATTCAACTCTGAACGACTGAAACTCAAAGTGGGACAATCAAGGCTGTAATCACACGGTGGCAATTTGTCTATATTCATGCCATGCAAGTTCAACCATGTGCTTATATGTGCATAGCAACACTGTCTATCTTTCTTTGTTGCAAGCTTTTTTGGAGAGAGAGAGAGAGAGAGAGAGAGAGAGAGAGAGAGAGAGAGAGAGAGAGAGAGAGAGAGAGAGAGAGAGAGAGAGAGAGAGAGAGAGAGAGAGAGAAGGCCAGTAGACTGACGGCTTGCTTAATTGACGAACAGAACATTTGCCTATTCACGACCTGCGCAAAGGGCTTGAAGGCACATTGTGAGGTTTTGTTGCACAAGTTGCAGAAGTGCGGTCCTTCACAGTCTGATTGTATACTAGGTGCAGTATACATGCAGGGATTGAAGAAGGAGACGGATTCTGTTCAGATTTGAGATAGCCAGTGAGGGTCGAGAACAAAAGAGAGAGAGAGAGAGAGAGAGAGAGAGAGAGAGAGAGAGAGAGAGAGATTTTTGTTATGGCAAATCTGTAGGTGTCAAATGGTATTGATATGGCCTTTCTCGACCAGCATATAGACAAAGATTTAGCGGAATTGGATGGTGAATTGTTGGCTGAAGATTTTGGATAGTTGATGGATGGGGATGAGATGGGTAAATGTCGTAAGATGTTGGTTGATGAACCGGTTTTATGTGCCCCGAATTTGCCTCAGCAAGTTGTTCATGCTTCATGCTCACAGAACTGATGGGTCTCTTCAGTTTATGTAGGTCGCTGCCAACAATCTTATGTCGGATTATGTTCATGCCAATCATAGTTGCCTCCGTACGTGGGACGGAACGGTGTGTATAGTACGATCTGTATGGTACCGTACGGTACGATTTCGTACGATAAAATTGGCCTATTTCGGCCACTTGGCCTGTGCGTACTCTTTCCGCGTAAATTCCTGCGCCCCCGCGTCCCGCATTATATAAAATTTCTGTTATGGGTTCGTTATATAAAATTTTCTCCAAAATCATTGCTAACAGATTGCAGAAAGTTTTTCCGCACTTGTTTCATCCATGCCAATATGGTTTCATTAAAGGCCGCAATATAATGTATAACATCTTGAATGTTCAACTGGGTATTGACTATGCTAAAGCTTCAGGACAGCAAGTAATTATGCTGCAGCTCGATATTGAGAAGGCATTTGATCATGTTAGCTGGTCTTTTTTGCGGCAATTATTGTCTACAATGGGATTTGACCCTCGCATGGTTTCTCTTATTGACACTATTGGTCAGGGAGCTGTGGCTCATATTGCTCTTAATGGAGGGATCACAGAAGAAATTGCCTTATCTCGGTCCCTTAGGCAAGGCTGCCCTCTCAGCCCTTTGTTGTTTGCCTTAGTCACTCACCCGATGCTCTCCTTGATGGATAAGCTGGCTGATCAAGGTGAGATAGTTGGCTTGTCTCTTCCCAGTGGCACTCAACTTGTGGGTCAATCTTTGGCAAATGATTCTTTTATGTTCCTTAAGGCTGATTGCACTAATGTTACTCGGGCAATGGTGGCGTGGAATCTTTTTTCTTTGGCATGTGGTATTCATATTAATACTCAGAAATCTACCCTTCTATCTTGTACGGAGACTGATCTGCAAGCCTTGGGCTGGCATGGAATTGTGATCTCAAAGGGAAATATCACTAGACACTTGGGATACCCTATTGGTGTGGAGGTAGCACCCCGGGCCTTATTGGATTGGATGGGCTCCCGGATTCATGACAAGTTCATGTACTGGAAATCTCAAGGTTGGCCTTTACATGTCAAACTGAAAGTTGCTCAAAGTATTATGATCAGTATGATATCATTCTTTTTGCCTGTGCTTCCTTGGACTAAGAAGTCCCTTTTGGAACTTGTTCAGCCTATCAGGTCCATGTTGTGGAAAAAGAAGGGGAACCGTTTGGGACAGGTCTGGATTTCGTGGCAGCATGTGACTATGCCTAAACGAATGGGGGGAGCAGCTTTGCTGGATGTTAATTTGCATATGAAAGCCTTGAGGTTGGCCCTTTTGTAGGCGTTATGTGTACAGAGTCATCCTTGGTCAGACATAGCAAAATTTTTCATTGAAAAGACTGGCATCTCCCATGGTAACACGGTCATTCGTGCCTCTTGGTGGCATTTGCTTAATTCCTCGAGGCCTCTTAAGATCACCCAGTCTTTTCTCCTTTCTCATTTGATTGCATCTTGGCAGGAGATCTTACGTTTTTTAGTTTGGCGCCCTCCTGAGATTTGTAAGGACACGAATTCGCTGCAAGGAGAAGTCTTGGCCTCCTCCAGATTGTTAGATTGGCCGGACAAAGATTTGCACAGACTCAAGTTTAATCGGATGGCTCGTTTGGGGTTGTAGACAATTTTGGACGGTGTTATTCCTAGCCAGTCCCGGCTTTACTCTTTTTGGCGTATTCGTCAACATTTTCGGGTACCCTGAGGATATGGTGATATCTGGTGATCCATACAAGTCAAACTTTAGAGGTTCTCTCCGTTACCGATTCTACAGCCTTTGTATCCATGGTGTGACTGGAAGTTTGTGATATCGGATGATTTTGAGAAGAGGTCTGCTAACCAGATTTACTATCAGATGGTGGAGGCCAAGAGATGGGTCACTACAAATGTGAATAAATTATGGCATATTAGGGATGGCAAAAAGAAGTGGCAGGAAATATTCCTTAAGCTATGGAAGTCCAAGGTTCCCTATCAGAGGAAATTCTTCTTGTGGAGATTGTTGATTGGTGGTCTTCCAACTGGAGAGGTGCTGCGTGCTCGGAAGATTTGTGCTGGACGTTGTGTATTCTGCACTACATGTGATGAAACATTGCTTCATCTTTTTGTCTCTTGTCCAGTTGTGCGACAGGTCTGGTGTTTTATTTTTCGCGTGTGGCTCTCGTCTACTTAGCTACGCATATCAGCCCATTCTTGGATTATGGGAAAGCTTCCCTAAATCCTTCTTTGCATTCTGATTATTCCTGCCTGTTACCGTTCGTGAGATGGATTGCCATGTGGCATATTTGACGTACTCGGAATGCCTTTATTTTTGATTCGGTCTCAGGCATCCATGGTCATGTGGCCTGTATTCGAGGTTTGGTGTTATGGCAGATTTCTTCTATGATATCAACTGACCTCGTTCTTCCTGACATTGCTGCTCCCTGGCTGGCTATTGTTCGCTCTACACCAGCAGTGTGACTTTCTTCTTGTGTTAAAGTCCCAATAGTCTTTCGTCACCTTCTTGGAGGACCTGATGATCTGATGTAACAGTATGTAAGAGATTTAGTGAGAATCCTGACTGGATGGTGTGATGTATATATTCGGAGAGAGAGTTCTAAGCTGACCTGATGGTCTGATGTAAAATATTTACTTAATTCAATTACCTTCACGAAAAAAGAGATAGAGAGAGGGATTAGATTCTTTGTTGGTCATATTTGATGGTCATAAGAGTTCCTCTTGATTGATAGACTGTAGGTGGAACCAAATCGTTGTTATGATCCTTATTTTAGTGCGTCATAATTTGATAGTCATAAGTGTTGGCCTTGATTGGTAGAATGTAGTTGGAACCAAATCATGGCCATGTTCCTTATTTTAGTTGTTCGCTTTTAATGTTCACATATGGGATAATCACAATGTTTCTTTTATGAAAGATAATGATTGAAAGGGTATGTCCGTTTTTGCTTGTAAAGGTTGTGATTGATATGGCTCATCTGATTTCACTTGCTCAACTTGCAAAACAGCACATCTGTGGCCTAAAAAAGAATATCTTTTCTTAAAAGGGCACAAAATTTCAATTTTTGACCATAAATATTGCATGCTATTCCATGGACACTTTTTATGTCCTTAAACGTTTTTTGAAACGTTTCGGGTTCGGGCTTAAATACCACGTGGTGCCATTTGGGCATTACAAAACATTTTGGTTGAGGAGACATGTTGCAAGAGACTCTGACCTTGTTTGGCATTTTGCCCCTTCCTAAGTGCCATTTTAGGCCTTTTCGTGTAACTATGGGGCATATATGTCCCAAATGATCCCTTGTGTAGATGTGGTTTGTGGGATAGGTTGGCACTTTGTTTGGGCACTTTGTTTGGCACTTGGTAGACTAGGTTTGCTGATGGGAGATTTTAATGTGTGTATCAATGCATTGTAGTTTATCTTTTAGCATTTAGTGATGGATGCTCGTGAGAGCCATGTTTGGTGTGAGCTTGCTTTGAATGTTCTTAAACAAGATCTTTGGTCTTGGCTTTGCCCATTGGATCCAAGATTCACTTTTCACTTGACGCAGCATAACACTAAATGGTCTAGATTGGATTGTATTTACGTCATGCATCATGACACCTTCATGCTAGAGATCTTGGATATGCAGGTCTTGCAATGCTACGGCTTGTCAGACCATGTTCTAGTTTGAGCTGCTTGCATCGTGGATGATTCCTTTTGAATAGTTTTTGGGCAAAGCTTATATTGCGCTTGATTCGGCTTATTTGAAGCACTCTCTTTGGAATGATTATATGGGGCAATTGTTTGACTGATTTATGTTTGACTTCCCATCAAGAGGAGTGCATCCCTTTACAGGCAGTGTCGACAGGCAGTAGAGGAACTATAGCCTTGATGCATTCATTGCTTTCTCGAGTCCCTAGATGATACAATCTTGTCCTCACTGGCTATGTGATCGATCGATCTTATCTTCTAGTTCCAATTGAGATCTTATTAGCAGGCTAAATTAATTTCTTTGATTGACAATTTGGAAGATGCCTCTTGCTAGTCTCATAAATTCTTTCGGGCTCTACATCCTTCCTTGCCCATGAGTATATGGTTGGACTATAGCATCCAAATGGGCATATGGTTATGGAGTCGTAGTTCTTTGTTGCATGTGTCTTGACTATCTTTGGGAGCTTCTTTGGTGGGCCCAACACCCCTCTTAAGTATATTTCTACCGCCTGTTTGGCTTTTTATGCTTTGGTCGAGGACCACGTTTCATCTGATATATATAGGTTGCATTGGAAAGTGACATTCGTGAAGATGAGGTCATGGATGTCTTATTGCACCTACTTATGGATAAAAGCCTCGGTTGGGAATCGGGATGGCCTTACTAATGAAGTTTTTGAAACCTATGCCTTTATTTGGGAATCGGGATGGCCTCATTGGGATGGCTCAATGTATAAAGTTTTCTTTGAAGCATTGGCTAATTGCCTCCACAGGCATCTCCCTACCATTGTGCACCCCAATGATCATGGCTTCATTGAGAAAAAAAGGGGGGGGGGATATAGAAACATTTTGCATAATGTGTTGAATGTACAAATGGGAATTCAGTATGCCGAGCAGTCTAACTAGGAGGTGATAGTAGTGCAGTTGGATTTAGAGAAAGCTTTCGATTATTTGGACTAGCCCTTTCTTGTAGAGCTGATGCATACTATGGGTTTTGGTCTATGTATGTATCAGTTGATCTATACCATTAGTGATGATGCTTCTTCCAGGGTTATGTTAAATGATGGAATTATTGACCCCTTTCCCATTGCATGCTCGCTTTGAAAGGGCTGTCCATTGAGCCCTCTGTGTTTTTCCTTGGCAACACATCCAGTGCTGATCATGTTATCCCATATGGTAAGGACTAGACAGTTGTGTCAAAAGATGACGTACGAGTGAGACAATAGGGTTTGCGGGGAGGAACACGGAGTGAACTCGGCAAACATGGAGAAGAGAAGAGAAGAGAGAAGAAACTTTGATGAATGGAATGATGAAGTTCTAAATCATGGAGTGAATGTGATACAAGGGAACAAGGGTGCCGTAGCATAAGGAAGATAATAAAGACAGCCACGAACCACGAACCGCAATGTCCTCCTGAAGGGGTGTGAGGGTGTTGGAGAGGCAGGAGAGAAGAGGTGACGGGCTGAATGAATCATTCGTGAGAAATGAATGAGAGAGTGGCCTATAAATAGGCATAGTCAGTCTAGGATGGCGCCCCTTTTTGGGGCTGCAAACCCTAAATGCAAAACATAGAAATACTAAAAACGCAAATTGCGGGTGAAGGGTTTCTCAACACCCCCTCTCAGACCCAAAAAGGGGAACAAGAGAAGAGTGAGGTGGAGATGCAATGTTGCATGCTGAAGAATGATCATGCAGTAGGTGCCACTTGGACAGTGTCCCTCATGGGGAAATTGTTCACTTGCCCAAGCACCCTAGGACAAAGATGATGAAAACATGCAATGAATAGGAGGAATGTCGGACTGTGTGGTGCCGAGAACCATAAGGATATACCCATATCTCGAGAGGTGGCTCCAGGCTGACCAAGGGACGAAGAAGATCCACCCTGTAATTTGAGAATACCACTTGAAAGGAGACCTTTGAAGATAATCAAGAGACAGGATGAGCTGTAGAATCTGAAACTCAACCTCAGGAGAGAAGCCACTAGCTCTGTGACTCCATGTTGAAAGGAATACAAAGGCCTAGCCACCAAGTCGCTGTTGAAGACCCAAGGGCCCCGATCTAGGTAGATCCTCTAGATCCTGGGTATGAGTAGAGGAAATGACTTCTTAAAGGAGCTCGAGCCACTCCTCGAAAGTGAAAGGTGGTGGTGTATGAAGAACTTCATGGCACTTAGGGTCCCTCTTTGAATCGGAAGGAGTAGAAGTAGGATCCCCCTTTGAAGCCGAAGAAGAACTAGAAGCCCCCTTTGAGGGCGAAGTGAGAAAATCTCCCTCTGAATCCGAGTTTGAGAGAGAAAGGGAATCTAACCACTCATGGCTCACGGACTGCAAAGCATTTGATGACGAAGGAAGTGCCGCCGGTCGTGCCGAAGAAGGTATCTGGGGCTCGGAAGAAGAAGCTAGAAAGCACCCAGAAGTGGCCTCTTGAACCTGTTGGAAGAGGGTGGGAAGAAGGAGGCTTAGGATGAGCCAAGGGTGGGAAACAGTCCCAAGCTCTCAGGAGAGTGGACTGTAGAGGAGATGTGGGCCGTGGAAGCGACTGTACCAAGAAGTGGGTGGGGGAAACCTCTGCGTTGTGGGGTGGTCTCCAGGAGGGCTTATCGCCTCGTAAGGTCTTAGAGTCTCCGTGTGCTCGAAAGGACTTAGTGCATGTCGGGTGCAGCTTATTGCCTTGAGCATAATACTCCAATTGTCGATGTAGAACGATCTCTGTGTCCCAGAAAGGAGAGGTGGCACAAGGAGTGCTTGGTGGAAGACGCATATACTCCGGAGGGGTGGGGAGCAAAGGTCGATGTTGACAGTCTTCGGTGGGATGACCATTTGTGCTGCAATAGGAGCACTCAGTAGAAGGGCAATCTGTCGGGGGAGACACCATGGTACCGGTGTGGTAAACTGGATAAGGGAGGGTGGGAGGGAGAAAAATGATATCTTCTAATGCACAACAATAAAACGTCGCAGTAAAACGCTGTAGTAGAATGCAACAGTAGAACAACGCAATAAAATGCCACAGTAGAATGCCGCAATAGAACGGAGTAGTAGAATGTTGCAGTAAAATGTCGCAGTAAAATGTCGCAGTAGAATGCCACAGTAGAATGTAGCAGTAGAACGTAGCAGTAAAATGCCGCAGTAGAACGCAGTAGAAGGAAGAAGAAAAGACTAAAGTGGAACCTGCCACCGGTCTTTGCCTCCACTGGAGTGGAGGTCTTTGCCTCCACTGGAGTGGAGGTCTTTGCCACTGTTTGAGCTGATCCAACTCTGATACCATGTCAAAAGATGACGTACTAGCGAGACAGTAGGGTTTGCGGGGAGGAACACGGAGTGAACTTGGCAAACATGGAGTCTTAAGAGAGGAGAGAAGAAACTCTGATGAATGGAATGATGAAGTTCTCAATCATGGAGTGAATGTGATACAAGGGAACAAGGGTGACGTAGCATAAGGAAGATGATGAAGAAAGCCACGAACCACGAACCGCAATGTCCTCATGAAGGGGTGTGAGGGCGGCGGAGAGGCTAGAGAGAAGAGGTGACGGACTGAATGAATCAGCCATGAGAAATGAATGAGAGAGTGGCCTATAAATAGGCATAGTCAGTCTAGGATGGCGCCTCTTTTTGGGGCTGCAAACCCTAAACGCAAAACATAGAAACGCTAAAAACGCAAACGGCGGGTGAAGGGTTTCTCAACAAGTTGGCGGGTTTATCTCTTCATTTTGGACAGCATTTTGTTGCATAGTCGCTATTAGATGACACCTTTATGACCTTGCATGTAGAGAAGGACAATCTTCGTAAGGCATTGGATGTTTGGACTCTATTTGAGCATGTTTGTGGTCTCTATGTTAATGCTGAGAAATCATCCCTCATCAACTGCACTGAATTTGACATCTAGCCCTTGGGATGGCAGGGGATGGTGGTGCCCTATGGCAATGTTGTTAGGCACTTGGGATATCCTTTGGGTGTTGATGTTCAGTTAAAATACTTGTTGGAACGGATCTCCGAAAAGATGGAGGCAAAATTTATCTATTGGAAAACATAGGCGTCACCCTTTCATGTATGCCTCAAAGTAGCCCAAGCCATTATGCTACCCATGCTTACCTAGTTTTTACCCTGCCTTGGATTACCGCTTGTTTGAATGCTCTTACCAAACATATCTGTGGAAAATGAAGTCGTTGCATGCAAGTATCTCTTGGATTTCTTGGAGCCATGTTTGCACCCCAAAGAGCATGGGTGCTGGGGCGATTTTGGATGTATAGACCCATATGTTTCAGAGCAATATCTACAGATCATCATCGTTGGGTCTTTAGAGTCTGTTTTTTTCTGGAAGACCGAGGTATTGTACATGGTAACACTAGCATACATGCATCATGGTGGCACGTTTTTAACTCCGATGCTTACTTTTCCACATCCTCCTCTATCTTAGTGAATCATTTAGTTTCTTCTTGGAGCTCATTCTTCACAAGATCCACTAGCATCCTGCACGCAAATTCCTTTCAGCTGGAATTGTTGGCAATGCCGCGCTTGCTCTCTTGCAATGGGAAACAGGAGGATAGGTCCAAGTTCAATTGTATGGCACATTTGGGTTTGTCATTTGTTGTGGATGCCACTTTGATGAGCCATGGGGGCATGATGTCTTTCCATATGGCCATGAGACTTTTTTGGATTCTTGGTGGATATTGTGACTTATGGGGCTGGATTCAAAGGTTATTGTGGCCTATGCAACCTTTTCCTTCAGCTGACTCGGATTGCCCTTGGCAATATTGGGATCTTGCTAGTTGTCTTTGTCTTCAAAAGCTTCAGCTAAGCAAGTGTATCATCTTTTGATTAAGGACAAGCATTGGTTGGTTACTAAAGCCAATGCGATCTGGGGCATGCATAAATCCAAGGCTTGGTGGAAAATGACAATGATGAAAGGAGGGTTGAACAAGACCCCATTCAAATGCAAGGTCTGTCTTTGGAGAGAGATTATTGGTGGGATTCCCCTTGCTTCAGCCCTTTCTAAGCGCAGAATCTCCAATGGCCATTGCTTTTTTTGTACAACCAGCATGAAATCTTTGTGTCATAGATTTATTTCCTACCCTTTAGCTAGGAAAATTTGGGCTCTTCTAACAGATATGAAGCAAGCAGTTGCTGGTCTATCGCTATACCCTTCTAATTGGGTTTTGGCTACGGCCAAATATGCCACCCCGTGTAGCCACATATGAAGGTCTTCTTCCATTTTTCTAGAATTTGGGGCTGTTGGCATAATCCGATCATCTCGAATGCTTTCGTCTTAGACTTTGTTGTGGGTGTCGAAGGACATAGTGCCAATCTCAAGGGTCTTCTACACTAGCAGTTAGATCTTGTGCAACATGTTGATCTTCTCCCTAGGGAGGATTCAGCGCCTTTTGTGATTTGATATAATAAAAATTACCCATTAAAAGAGAGAGAGAGAGAGAGAGAGAGAGAGAGAGTATTAACGTCTCTAAAAGGCCAATGTGGCCTATGAGACCAAAGCAATACATACAATGATGGTGTGTTTCTCATCTGGAACGAGAAAAAGATGAAAAACATGCCTATAAGACTGGAAAAAAATGAAATAGTGTCCTATAAAAGGGAAACATGTCAGTGATTTGAAAGTGAGAGTAGAGAGAGGAAAACTATCCATCAATGATATGTATGTTCTCTAAGGAGGTGTATCTCTGCATGGCTGAGGCGTCTCGGCATCAGTCTCCTGTGGCGCTTAATGATGGCTTTAATTTGTCTGTGGTGTGGATGTCTAGGCCTTCGTCCGGGTGGACGTGGGCACCTAGACCGGCGAAGTGCCACTGCTCTATCCAAAGCGACACCTACAGAAGATGAGGTCCAATGATGATGTACTCCTGTAGGTTGTGTGGCAGTAGTAGTGGTATCTGCCACACTCTGTCGTGTATCAGTGAAAAAGTCAGTAACTCCTCTCTGTCTATGTGAGCCGAGCTGTGGGGGCCTCCTACTCCGTAGAATTGTTGCTCTGCACCTCTGGAGCTCCAAGTGGAAGAATCCCAAGCATCTCTGATCCTCAAACTGCATGATCCGTCTCAGGGGTCCAAAACCCTCTCGAAACAGACAGTGGTATCTACCTCGTATGTTATAATATATAGTGCATCGGCAGATGTAGTGTTCCTCTGTCTCTAGCTCTCTATCGCATAGTGGGCATATGCATTCTTCTGTCTGTATACCCTCCCATCTGCCTGTCTCAATCCTCAGGTGGTGGGATGAGGTGCGGATCTGACCAATGACTGTGCGTAGTCCATGAGGCAATTGTGTGTCCATGTAATTAGGTTGGGTGATGAAACCATCCTCAGATACCTGAAGGAAGTGGGTCTGGTAGTGTGCCATCCTCGTGCCATGGGGGGAGGGGGGTCGGCGGATCCAGGTCTTCTCCGTATCTAACTTCACTATGTCTGCTCTGATCACATGGTTTAGCTCTGATCGGCTTAGGTCAAGTGTAGGGCAATCCAGGCTATAGTCAAAGGGGGGTAGTTTGTCAATCTACAGCCCATGTAGACTCATCCATGTACTCATCTGAGCATACCAACAGTGTTTGTCACTGTCTGCTGCTAGTTGTCTAGAAGAGGCCAAGGCTAGCCATGGGTATCTATCTTGGGGGAGCTTCATAGTCTATGTATGAATGTCATTGCTTGGACCAAGGCCTCAGCCACCATGGGTGATGCTCCCAACTCAGCTTTGATAATCTCATGTGGGGTTGAGCTCTTCGCTCGTATCATACGTGAGATCATCATGACCAGTGGTCTTTTCATATGCTCCCATCTGTCATAGTATTCCTTCTCTGGTCCATCCTGGTTTTCCAAAGGCTCTCTCCTCGTGTTAAAGAGACTCGGACCCCAAGGAGCTGCACCATATAGGAGTGTGGGCGTAACCAGGGTGTCAAAAAGCCACAGCTTGGTGCGCGGCTCATGAAATTGTATGTGAGCACATTGCCTCTCCAATGCACCTAAGGCTGCATATGCTTTTGCCAAACGAGCCTCTGATGTCTCTCTCCAAGAGAACTGTGGTTCCTTCAATGTGACCCCAAATAGACATACTGCCTAACCATCTCCACTGGCTCTCCATCAAAAGTAAACTGGTGCTCAGCTTGTCACCCAAGCAGCTGAAGTGTTAAATACCATAACTTTAGTTTTCCCAAGGTTCACATTAAGATCTCTATCTCTGCAAAAAGCTGATAATGCATCCATGTGTTTATTTAGTCCCTCAGGTGAGTCAGATATAAGTACAATATCATCGGCATAAAGCAGTAATGGTATCAGCACTCCAGCTAGGTTGGCTCTGGCCCCACCAGTCCTATCCACATATTCTGAAATTTCATCTATATACAACGTCGGTGAAAGTGGACAGCCTTGTTTCACCCCAATGGTGCTATTGACTGTATCTGAGATGCCCTCAGGTGTTCGTAATCTGCCCGTCACTGTCTCATACAAGGCATAGATACTCCGTTGTATCTCTACAGGCACATCAATGTTTTGCATTCTTCTCATGAGTCTAGCACGTGACACTGTGTCTAAGGCCTTGCGAAAGTCCACAAAACAGCAATAGATCTTTTTCTTGAATGCCTTGCCTTCTTCAATGATTGCCCTCAATGTAAAGATATGGTCTAGAGTTGTATATCCCCTCCTAAAGCCAGCCTAGCCTTTTGATCTCAGGCCATGCATCTCGGCCCATTCACTCAATGCTTGTTCCACGATAGAGCCATATATCTTGGCCAGCATGTGTCCAATCATGATAGTTCGGTAGTTACTAGGTAGCGCAGGGTCTCCACTCTTAAAGAGCGGCACAATAATATGGTTTGACCAACAGGTTGAAAATCCCTCACAAATTTCCCTATTAAAGATGTGAGCCAGCGTTGGTGCCAAAATATCACAGGATGCCATGTGGACTGTATTGCATGAGAATCAGTGGGATGTCTTGTGTGCTGTTGAGCACAAGAGTCACGGTGAAGTAGGAAAAGTTGTGGATTGCCATGGGTTTCGCTTGTTTTATGCAGGAACACATGCCATGCATTATTCTGGTGTGCTTATGATTGTACACGAGAAATATCAGCCTGTTCTTATTAAAAATGATGTACATGGCCGCTTTGTGGTAATTGAAGTTTTATTTGAAGGAGAGATCTTATGGTTGCTGGGCCTTTATGCTCCGAATGACCCTTTATCCCGCCGGGATCTTTGGAATACTTTGCAGACCTCCTTGTCACTTGGCAGACGGGGTTTTTTGATGGGGGATTTTAATATGTGTGTTGATTCTTCACAATCCACATCAGGGCATTCGGTGATGGACGCTCCGGAAAGCCGGGTGTGGAATGCGTTTGCTCTTGCTGTACTTAAGCAAGATCTTTAGTCTTGGCTACACCCTTCTTCTACAGGGTTTACTTTCCATTCTACACAGTATGTAACTACATGGTCGCGGTTGGATGGCATGTATATCATGCGGGACGATGATTTTCTTCTTGAGATGTTGGAAATGCAAGTGTTGCAGCGATATGCCTTGTCGGACCATTTCCCTCTCCAGCTTGAGATACTTGCACAACCCATTGCACCTTTTATGCAATTGCTGGATAGACTCCCTTTGCGTTTCAACTCGTCTTATTTGAAGCATTCAATCTTTCAGGGCTATATGCAGTAATTGATTGATAGATTCTTATTGGACTTCGCCTCTGAGGGCACTACTTCTTTTGAACGATTGCTCTCTAATGTACAGCGGGTTGCTCGGCAGTATGGGATCCATCATGCCTCTGTTTGTCGGCGGCGTCGACAAGCAGCGGAGGGCTTACTGGCTTTGGTTCGTTCTCTGTTGGCGGACACTCTAGATGATGTATTTCTGCTGTCACTGGCGATGCGTTTGGCTGATCTTATTAAAGAGTTTCAGTTGAAATCTTATTAGCAGGCCAAATTGCAAAATTTGGCTGAGAATTTGCAAGATAGTGCTTGGTAGTCTCATAAGTTCTTCCGCGCTTTGCATGCATCTCCTGCTTGAGAAAATATGACTCGACTCCAGGATTCTGAAGGTTGAATGGTCACTGATCCTCTGACTATTGTCAATATGTGCAGGAATTATTTTCTAGATCTTCTTGGTTCTTCGCATTCACCTTCTGACCAGGTTACGCATGCACGGTCAGTCTTCTATGATCTGGTCCGCCATCAGGTTCCACTAGATATGCAAACTACTTTGGAGACAGATATTTGTGAGGAGGAGGTTATGGATGTTTTGTTACATAGTTGCAGAGAGTCTGATTTATAGTCATTGGACTGGTAGGGACAGGTTGTTCCTTGTGGTTCCATTGTCAGGCATCTTGGGTACCCTTTGGGTGTTGATGTTCAGCCAAAGCAACTACTAGAGTGGATTTCACAGAAACTGGCAGCTAAGTTTCTGTATTGGAAGTCGCAAGCTTGGCCCTTCCATGTTCGCTTCAAAGTGGCTCAGACAATTATACTACCAATGCTCACATATTTCTTGCCATTGCTGCCTTGGACTACTACTACTTTGAATGCTCTTACTCGGCCCATTCGTTTCATGTTATGGAAGAAGGATTCATTGCATGTAGGCATTTCATGGATTTCTTGGTCGCATACATGTACCCCCAAACGCATGGGTGGTGGGGCTATTTTGGATGTCGAAACCCATATGTTGGCACTCTGTTGGTCTCTTTTTTGTGCCATGTGCGTGGATCATCACCCGTGGGCCGTTATAGCCCGTTATTTTCTTCAGGACCGCGGGCTTCTGCATGGTAATATACAAATTCGGAGCTCTTGGTGGCATGTTCTTAATGCAGACTCTTGGTTTTCTAGTCCTTCCTCATTCGTGCTTGTTCATTTGGTCGGCTCTTGGAAATTGGTTCTCCAGAAGGCGCGTTGGCATCCAGCGGAGGACTGCTTACATACTAACTCTTTTCAACTGGAATTGTTGGCAGCCTTGAGATTACTTTCGTGGGAAGGCAAACATGAGCTCAGACCAAAATTTAACCGCATGGCCCGTATGGGCTTGACTTCAGTTGCAGATGCCACCCTTGCCAGTCATAATGTCTTGATATTGTTTCGTACAGCCAGGAGGCGTTTCCAAATCCCTCGTGGATACTATGATTTATGGGAACAATTTTTGTTAGTGCTCCAGAGCAGGCAACCCTTTCCTGCCCTTGCTTTGGATCGTCCTTGGTAGCATGTTGGTTGAATTTGGAAAAGGCCTTAGCTAACCAGGTGTACCATCTTCTGATTAAAGATCATCAATGGCGGGTTACTAAAGCTAATACTGTATGGGGATTGCGGAAATCTTACTCATGGTGAAAGGCAACTGTGATGGAGAGCTGGTTGAACAAGACACCTTTCAAATGCAAGGTCTTTCTTTGGAGGGTGATGATTGGTGGTCTTCCTCTTGCCTCGGCCCTTTCCACGCATCGAATCTCTAACGGCAATTGTTTCTTTTGCACCACTACTGTGGAATCGGCCCGTCATTGATTTATTTCTTGCCCTCTCGCTAAGAAAATCTGGTCACTCTTGTCAGCGGTTTGGCGTGCAGTGGTTGGTTTCTCACTAAGCCCTTTTGATTCGGTTTTTGTGCGCCCCAAATACCCCACACCTTCACAGTCGCATATGAAGATCTTGTTTCACTTCCTTAGACATTGGGGCTGTTGGCACAATTGGACCATTCGGAATGCTTTTCTTTTTGATTCAGCCTCTAATGTTTGGGGACATATTGCGAGGCTTAAAGGTCTCTTGCATTGGCAGATAGATCTCATTCGGCACTCTGACTTGCTCCCTCGGGAGGACTTACTTCCCTGGCATATGGCAATTTCCTCTGCGTCATTGCCATGACTTGTGTAACTCTGTCGTTTCGTACTGAGATTTTACACACGATGGCTTAGAGCCATTGTGTATCTTGTAATCATGTAAACTTGTACCTTTTTTCGTAATTAATACAATTACTTTTTATGCGGGAGAGAGAGAGAGAGAGAGAGAGAGAGAGAGAGAGAGAGAGAGAGAGAGAGAGAGAGAGAGAGAGAGAGAGAGAGAGAGAGAGAGAGTAGTGATGGTGGACTTGGCTCCCCCGTGACCTGGCGACGTGCCTCTTGCGCGATGTGGGCGATCTCCCCCCGGACCTGCGTGGAGTTCGTTCTGCCCTGACGTCCACGTCACACCTTGCCCTCGACATCTTGCCTGCTGAGCCTATTGACAGAACGAGCCGTTAGTCGTCTGGACGTGCGCCACGCTGCAGACGCCCACGATTTCACACGCCTTGCTGGTTTGCGGTTCACCTGCTCGAGCTCGTCCTGTTCTGCACAGGCGCCATGTTGCCGTCCTGTTGCTGCAGCCGTGCTGTTACCTAGTTTTGCAGTTGTGCGGAATCTGCAGAGCTTACAAAGAAGAAGAAAGAAAGTTATATTAACGTCTACAACAGGCCAAGTTGGCCTATGAGACCAAAATGTTGCATACAAAATGTCTGGGAGATTTCAAAAGTCCAAGTGAAGCTAACATTTATGCTATGTTGAACTAAATTGAGTAGGTACAAAATGATATCTAGACTAGATACAATCTAGAGGTACTCCCAGTGCGGTGTGGAACTGCTCTTGGAGTGTTCATCCTAGGATGTCCCGCATGGGTCGGTCTAACATGGAGAGACTAAAGCGGCAGGGCAGGGCCCTCCGATGGTGGCGTAGTATCCCTTGTATCTTTGACATGTGTCTTCTGCGGGGACGGGGGCCGGTGGGGCATGGGCGCCGGGCTTTACCTCTCGCTGTGGCTATTTCTAAGGTGGTCCCCCGAGGTCGGGAGGCCGGTTGGGCTGGTGGGGGACTTGGTGGTGGGGTGGGTAGCTGGTATTTGGTAGAATTCGTTGAGTGTGCGTTGGTTGGTGGCTCCTTGTCTTTGCTCCGTGGTTCGTAGGAGGTGGTCTTTGTGGTGTCGTATTTCCAGTAGAAAGAGCCCCAGGCATCTCTGGTCTTTGAATTCCATCACCTTGGAGAGTGGTCCGAATCCTTCGCTGAATAGGCAGTGGAAGCGTCCTCGGATTTCATAGTACACTGGGCATCTACAGATATAGTGTTCCTCTGTCTCTAGCTCGAGATGGCAGAGCTGACAGATTCGGTCTTCTGGGGAGAGGGGGTTGGCCCCGTATCTGCCCATTTTGACCCGTAGTTGGTGTGAGGACGTGCGGATCTATCCGATGGCACTTTTGACCCTGTGAGACAGGTGTGTCTCCATGTAGCTTGGGCGGGTGATGAAGCCATCGAGGGAGATGTACAGGAGGTGCTCTCGGTAGAAAGCCTTCTTGGTTCCTAGTTCCGATGTGGGGGCCACCCACGTCCTGTTTGGATGATATTCATTCTGATGATGCGATTCACCTCCTCTCGGCTGAGCTCCAGGTGTGGGCAGTCTAGGCTGTATTATAGTGGGGGGAGGTGGTCCATGTGTAGGCCATGGAGCCGTAGCCAGGTCTTTGTTCGGGCATATCAGCACTCAGTGTCCCTTGTGTTGCTAGCTGTTTGGATGACTCCAGCGCGAGTCTGGGGTACCGGTGCCGGGGCAGGTCCCATATTCGGTGCAAGAAGGTCACGGTCTGGAAGAGGGCCTCAGCCACGAGGGGCAGTGCCCCCAGCTCTGCGCAGATGATCTTGTGTGGTACGGAGGGCTTGCTTCGGATCATTCGTGAGATCATAAGTATTAAGGGTCTCTCCATCTACTCCCATCTCTCATAGGTGGCCTCCTCCTTAGGCAGTGGTTGATCCTGTGGGGCCCTCTGCGTGTGGTAGAGACTGGACCCCCATATGGGAGCCCCGTACAGGAGGGTTGGTGTGACCAAGGTGTCAAAAGGCCAGAGCTTTATCCGGGGTTCCTGGAACTGTATGCGGGGACATTGGTTCTCCATTGACCCGAGGGCTGCATAGCCTCGGGTTAGTCTATCTTCTGCTGCTTTTCTCAGGGTAAATCTCGGTCCAGAGAATGTAATCCCCAGATAGACGTATCTTTGGACCACGTCCACGGTCTCTCCACCGTATGTGAAGGGGGGTACTGACTATCGGAGCCATTGGGTTGATGTGTTGAACACCATGACCTTGGTTTTCTTAGGTCTTTGTCTTGGCAGAAGGCCTATTGTGCATCCAGTTGGCGCTGTAGCCCTTCGGGTGTGCTGGAGATGAGGACTATGTCGTCCGCATATAGTAAGATGGGTATTAGTGTCCCTCCCAGGCTCGATCCCTCCTCGCCCAATCTATCTATGTACTCTGAGATCTCATCAATGTAGAGGCCAAATAGGGTGGGTGAGAGTGGGCATCCCTACTTGACTCCGATGGTGCTGGTTATCTCCTTTGATAGCCCTCCTGGTGCCCGAACTTGGCCCGTTACCGATTCGTATAGTGTCAGTATCCCCCATCGCATTTCGGTTGGGACCTCCAGTTCCTGTAGTCTCTGCGTGAGCCTCGCTCGTGGGACTATGTCAAAGGCCTTGGGGAAGTCCACGAAGCAGCAGTACACCCGTCTTCCATGTGCTGTGCCCTCCTCTAGGATGGCTCTCAGTGTGAGGATATGGTCAAGGGTGCAGAACCCCCTCCTAAACCCTGCTTGTCCTACCACCCGATGTTGGTGTTGCTCTGCTCACTTGCTCAGCTCGTGGTCCAGTATGGATCCATAGAGCTTGGCTAGTACATGGCCAACGATGACTGTTCCGTAGTTCGTGGGAACCATGGGGTCTCCGGCCTTCAGGATAGGTATTATGGTGTTGGCTGACCAGCTGGCAGGGAAGCCTTCGCATAGGGCTCTCTTGAACATGTGTGCTAGGAGAGGTGCCAGTATGTCTTTGGTATGGGTCAAATGCTCTGCTACCAAGCCTTCGTGGTCTTGGGCACGGCCATTTTGGAGTCTATCAATGGCGTCCCGAACCCGCTCCGTGCTAAAGAATGTGGATGATCCGGGCCTGCTCCCTGGGGGCCGGGGTAGCTGGGGTTGCTTGGGTACTTGGTATAGTGAGGTTGCATATGTGTGCGAAGTGTCCGGGGAGGTGATGGGCGTCTGGGCTCGGGGTTCCTGAAACGCCTTGCATGCCTTTTTGTTGTCCTGTCCTAAGAATAGCTGGTAGAATTTGTGTTCCACTTTGGAGAGGTAGGTTTGTTTCTTCCGTTGCACTAGACGATGGAAGATCAAGCGTGCTTGTTTATGTGTGTGTACTCCCCGTGCTTCGTCCTGTTGAAGACGGAACCGGGTTTCCCTGCACTCTGCGTCGTACCAGCTATTCTGTGGGACATTCTTGTTCGGAGGGGTGGAGTGAAGGATGTGTGGGGGAAGTATTCGGCAGCTGAGGTGTGTAGTGTGCCCACCAACTGTGTTGTGACCTCCTCTAGGGGTGCGTGGGGGTCCATTTCCTGCAGGCTCCAGTAGAGATGGTCGGAGTATGCGCTCGCAGTTAGCCTGGTAAAGTGGTACCTGGGGAATCTTGGGGGGTTGCTTGTTGGGGGGGGGGGGGGGTAGGTCATACCTGCAGGTTATGTCAAATTGCAGGTAGGCATGGTCGGCAGCCACTGCGAGTGGGCGAGGTGATATTTTAAAGGACTGGATGTTGGGGATAAGTGATAGAGGGCCGAGGATATAGTCCATTGTGCTTGCTCCCAGTTTCTATGTGGGTGCTCCATGTGCCCCCCGTCCGATGCAATTGGCCGCGTGCTTGTGTGGGAAGCATGTGAGGGCATCCGACCCGGGCCATCTGTCGAGACCGTTGAGGATGGCTAGTCCGTGTGCCTCCCCTAATGCCAGTAGGTGTTCACCATATTCGGTGCATTCAGCTGTGTCCTGTGATGCCCGGTTGAGTCCTATCTCCTCCAGTGCGATCTCTTTGTACATGTGGTCTTCTCTCTCGAAGAAGGGGGTCTGCCTCTGTGCTGTGCATGCATTGAAGTCTCCGGCCAACATGACATCCCCCAAGCTGGAGTAGTGCATGATATCCTCGTACAGTGGTAGGTATGGTGACTTGCCCTTCGGTGATGCGTATAGGGAGTGTGCTGGTGGGAAATAGCACACCGCCATATATATGTCTCGGGGGCGATCTGTGTGTATCCGGATCCACAGGAACCGGGCTTCCTCATCTTTCCGCATGACTTGCACCATGGGCTGTAACTCCTCCCTGTACAACACAGCCACCCCTCTGGACCCTCGGGTCTCTCCTTTTGTTCGGGCTCTAGGGCGGCATGCCATCTCCCATCTATATCCCCTCACTTCTGGTAAGTAGGTGCCTGGGCTTTGGTGGGTTTCTGTGTAGAGGACGATGTCCTTGCCGGTGAAGGTCTCCTGGAATAATCCTGCATCTGTTTTCATAGCTTCGTTGCAGTTCCACACTGCAAACCTCAGGTGGGTCTCATAGGCCGCGCCCTGTCATTGGGGTTTATCTGTGATGATGACACGACCATCTCTGTATACTGTCCATTTTCCCGCTTTGCGAGTCTCCAGGATCTGTGGCATGCATTCTTTACGGTGTGCCACCTGTGCGGGTGTGAGGTCATCCTCCAGGTAGACTTTTTCACCTTTTAGAGCTGTCCTTTTAGAGAGGAAGGCTCGTCTGGATTCTAAGTTGGCAAATTTGAGGATAAGAGGCCTTCCCTTGGTGAGGTCTTTCCCTATGCACCATGCATTCTCCACTATTTGAGGGTCCTCTACTCCCAGCTTTCACATATCTGCTTGGCGTCTGCCAGGGGGACTATCCCCTTCCTTCCATCCGACCACTCGGATGTGGAGCGCTCTAAGCTTTCTCCTTTTCTCCTCCTCCAGTGCTGCATTCACAAACTTCTCCTCCTTTGTTGGTGACTTCTTGGCTACCTCAATCCATTTGGAGTTCTTGGCCACTTCGGCTTGTGCTTGTTTCACTATATTCGCCCATGTGTTGAGCTCCTTTGTTACTTGTGTCTTCAGCTCGTTGATCTTGGTTTGGACGTTGGTGGGCGTTGTTTCGGTGATTTCTCCTTCCTCCTTCTTGAGTAGGTCCAGCTGGTTTCTATATTCATCGAGCTCATGCCTCAATTCTTCGATCACCCTTTGTGTGTGTGTGAGAGAGAGAGAGAGAGAGAGAGAGAGAGAGAGAGAGAGAGAGAGAGAGAGAGAGAGAGAGAGAGAGAGAGAGAGAGAGAGAGAGAGAGAGAGAGAGAGAGAGAGAGAGAGAGAGAGAGAGAGAGAGAGAGAGAGAGTTTTAACGGTGAGAGCGTGCGATCGCGGAGCGAGCAGCCATGCGGTCGCCTGTGCGCCTATCCCTACCGCTGCTCGTTTGACCTGCGAGTCACTGCCCCTACCTTCGCCTAGACCTACGCGTCCTGTTAGACTGCCCCATCGACGCCTGAACGAGTGCACGCCTGTTTGCTTGTGGTCTCCTGCTTTACGTCCATGTGCAGAGCTAAGGAAGCCGCGTTGAGAGAGAGAGAGAGAGAGAGAGAGAGAGAGAGAGAGAGAGAGAGAGGATTGCCTAGACCTGTGCGCCGCCTAAAGACCCATTTGACGACTGCCGCCTGACGAGTGCGCCTGATTGCCACCTCACGCCTGACGATTGCCCGCGCGACGACTAATGACTGCCTGCCTGACGAGCGCGCCTGACGAGTGCTTGCTTCGCGATGGCCTGATGACTGCCCGCGCGCCTGAATATCCACCCGCCTGTATTCGTCTGTGGCCGCCTGCTCCGCTTGTGCTTGTCTGCTCGCCTGACGCCTGCCGTCTGAAGCCTGTGGTCATAGAGCACATGCTTAGCCGCAGCCTGCTCCTACTTGCTTCTTCAGAGAGAAGACAGCAATATGGTTGGCCTGGATATGGATTTTCTAGACCGGACGGTGGCAGCCCTTGGCCCTGATTTCGATACAGAGGAGCTGGAGGATATGGTGCCGTGCACGGAGGATATGCCTCCGGCTTCTGAACTGCCGCCTGCGGGCAAACGCTCCAAGCATACTTCTGACGAGCCAATGGGTCCTCAGGAACGTTCCTATGTGCAGGTTGCCTGTGATCCTGTGGATTCGCAGGAGATTGATTGGGAGCATTTGTTGGACTTTGCCAATACTCTGCTTGGCGATTATGTCTAGCATAATAATGAAACTTTTTCTGACGTGGGAACTGATGATGTGCTGGAAGCCACGGTGGACCCGAAATCAGTCTTGCGGTCGTTTTCGGTGTTTTATGACCGTGCCGTTATACTTTTCTTCATTGGTAGGATCCCAGTGCTTTCACATATTCGCCAGTGGATGCACCATTTATTGCAAGGGGAGTGTGTTGAGGAGATCTTCCTTGGACCTCGCGGCTTTTATGAGGTACTGTTTAAATCGGAAACACATCGAGCAGAGCTCCTGTCCAAGTTGCCATTATTCTTTGATTGCCGCTTGGTCCATGTTGTACCATGGCGCCCTATGGGCGACTTCCAGCGTCTGCTTCAACGAGAATGCCCGGTGTGGGTGGAAGTGGAAAATTGTCCGGCGGTCTACTGGCCATTGTTGAAGGATGCGATAGTAGTTGTGGGAACAGTGCTGGTTCCCCCAAGCCTCAGGGCTATGAATCGAAACCGTTTATGCATGTTATGGGACACGGCCAGGAAAAGGCGTGCGTGGCTTCGCCTCAATTGTTCTGGCATGCATCCTTTGCATTTTCGCTTGAAATGGGGCAACTTTGCAGGACACTGCTTTTCATGTGGTAAATTGGGGCATTTTATGGCCGAATGCCCCGAAAGACAACCGTCTTCTCAGGATGCGCATGTTGTGCTGCCTAAGGATGGCATGGTGCTTGATGCCCCGACACAGGAGGCCCTTCAGCATTCGGTAATGGACATGCCGGAAAGCCGGGTGTGGAATTCGGTAATGGATACGCCGGAAATGCCATGTGGACTGTCTTGCATGAGAACCGGTGGGATGTATTGTGTGCAGTTGAGCACAAAAGTCATGGTGAAGCAGGAAAAGTTGTGGATTGTCATGGATTCCGTCTGTTTTATGCAGGGACACATGCTACGCACTATTCGGGCGTGTTGATGATTGTCCATGAGAAACACCATCCTGTTCTTGTTAAAAATGATGTGCAAGGCCGCTTTCTGGTAATCGAAGTCTTATTTGAAGGAGAGATTTTATGGTTGCTGGGCCTCTATGCTCCGAATGATCCCGTATCCCGATGGGATCTTTGGTCGACTTTGCAGGGCTCGATGTCACTTGGCCGAAGGGGGTTTTTGATGGGAGATTTCAATATGTGTGTTGACTCTTCTCAGTCCACTTCAGGGCATTCGGTAATAGATACGCCGGAAAGCCAAGTGTGGAATTCCTTTGCTTTGCGCATACTTAAGCAAGATCTTTGGTTGTGGCTTCACCCTTCTTTTTTAGGGTTTACTTTTCATTCCGCACAATATGCAACTACTTGGTCGCGGTTGGACCGAATGTATATCATGCAGGGGGATGATTTTCTTCCCGAGATGCTGGAAATGAAGGTCTTGCAGCAATATGCATTGTCGGACCATTTCCCCCTCCAGCTTGAGATGCGGGCACAACCTATTGCACCTTTTATGCAGTTGCTGGATACACTCCCTTTACATTTCAACTCCTCTTATTTGAAGCATCCAATTTTTGAGGGCTATATGCAGCAATTGATTGAGAGGTTCTTATTAGACTTTGCCTCTAAGGGCTTGGCTTCATTTGCACGGCTGATCTCTAATGTGCAGCGGGTTGCTCGGCAGTATGGGATTCATCATGCCTCTCTTTGTCGGCGACGTCGACATGCAGCAGAGGACTTATTGGCTTTGGTCCGTTCGTTGCTTGTGGATACCCGAGATGATGATTTTCTGCTGTCATTGGAGAGGTGTTTGGCCCATCTTATTCAAGTGTTTCAGTTGAAATCTTATCAGCAAGCCAAGCTGCATAACTTGACTGACACCTTGCAAGATAGTGCCTGCCAATCTCATAAGTTCTTTTGCGCCTTGTATGCTTCTCCTGCTCGCGAAAATATGACTAGACTCCAGGATTCGGAAGGTCGCATGGTCACTGAATCGCAGACCATTGTCAATATGTGCAGAAATTATTTTATGGAACTTCTTGGTTCTTGTCCCTCGCCTTCTAGCCAGGTTACGCATGCCCGCTCGGTCTTCTATCATCTGGTCCGCCAGTAGGTTCCACTTGATATGCAAGCCACTTTGGAGGCAGATATTTGCGAGGAGGAGGTTATGGATGTTTTGTTGCACCTGCCTAAGGATAAAAGTCTTGGTTGGGATGGTCTCACTAATGAATTCTTTGAGAACTCGGCCACGCAGCTGGTAAAGCCATTGGCGGTCATGTTTCAGCCGGTTTGGGAAACAGGGGTCATGCATTCCTCATGGAAAGAAGGCCTTATCAAACTGATTCCAAAGGTCCCTTCGCCGTCAATGCTGCAACACTGGAGACCAATTTCTTTGATGGGCTCGATGTATAAAATCTTCTCCAAAGTGCTGGCAAATCGGCTTCACAAGCACCTTCTAGCTATTGTGCATCCTCTCTAATATGGTTTCATTAAGGGCCGCAACATTCTGCATAATATCTTAAATGTGCAAATGGCTATTGACTATACGCGGCACTCCAGTCAGGAAGTGGTATTGATTCAATTGGACTTGGAAAAGGTGTTTGACTATGTGGATTGGTCTTTCATTGCAGATCTCATGTCTGCTATGGGTTTTGGTACTCGGATGTCCGGATTAATCTACACCATTAGTGCTGCGGCTTCTTCAAGAGTTATGCTCAATGGTGGGGTTACAGAGCCATTTGTCCTTGCACGCTCGGTCAGACAGGGTTGCCCTTTGAGTCCTCTCTTCTTTGCCCTGGCGACTCACCCGGTCCTTTCAATGTTTTCCTCAATGGCGGCTTCTACTCAGCTGGCAGGATTGTCTCTTCCTTTGGGGCAGCACTTCATTAGCTAATCTTTGGCTGATGACACCTTTATGATTTTGCGGGCAGACAGGGACAACATTCGAAAGGCATAAGATGTTTGGGCGCTCTTTGGTCAGGCCTCTGGTCTTCGCATCAATGCCTTTAAATCAGCCATACTCAGTTGCACGGAGCATGATTTACAGTCATTAGGCTGGCAGGGCCAGGTGGTTTCCCGTGGCTCCATTGTCACGCATCTTGGATACCCATTGGGGGTGGATGTACGGCCAAAGGACCTACTGGAGTGGATTTCACAAAAATTGGCGGCGAAGTTTATGTATTGGAAGTCGCAAGCGTGGCCATTCCATGTCCGCCTCAAAGTGGCTTAGACAATTATGCTACCAATGCTAACGTATTCCCTGCCATTGCTGCCGTGGACGCCTACTACTTTGAAGGCTCTCACTCATCCCATTCGTTTCATGCTATGGAAGAAGGATTCACTGCAAGCAGGTATTTCATGGATTTCATGGTCACATACATGTACCCCTAAACGCATGGGTGGTGGAGCTATTTTGGATGCAGAAACTCATATGCTGGCTCTTCGTTGGTCTCTTTTTCGTGCCATGTGTGTGGATCATCACCCGTGGACCATCATAGCCCGTTATTTTCTTGAGGACAGCGGGCTTCGGGCCTCCTGGTGGCATGTCCTTAATGTTGACTCTCGATTTTCGAGTCCCTCTTCCTCTCTGTTACTGCACTTGGTTGGCTCTTGGAAAGTGGTGCTCCAAAAGGCCCGTTGGCATCCAGTTGGGGACCGCTTGCAGACTAATTCCTTTCAGCTGGAATTGTTGGCAGTATCGAGATTACTTTCATGGGAAGACAAACATCAGCTCAGACCGAGATTTAACCGCATGGCCCGTTTAGGTGTGACTTCGATTGCGGATGCTACCCTTGCCACTCGCAATGTCCTCGCATCGTTTCGGACTGCTAGGAGACTTTTCAGGATCCCGCGCGGATATCGTGGTTTATGGGAACAACTATTGTCGGAGCTACAGGGTAGGCAACCCTTTCCTGCCCTGGTTGTGGATCGTCCTTGGCAGGACTGGGACCTTGCAGGCCGGTTGAGTTTGGAAAAGGCCTCTACTAATCAGGTGTATCATCTTCTCATTCAAGATCACCAATGGCTGGGTGTGAAAGCTAATACTGTTTGGGGACTGCGGAAATTGCAGTCATGGTGGCAGGCAACGCTGATGGAGGGCTGGCTGAATAAGGCACCTTTCAAATGCAAGGTCTTTCTTTGGCGGGTAATGATTGGTGGTCTTCCTCTTGCCTCGGCCCTTTCCAAGCGTAGAATCTCGAATGGCAATTGTTTCTTCTGTACCACTACTGCGGAATCGGCCCGACATTGTTTTCTTTCTTGCCCGCTTGCCAAGAATATTTGGTCACTCTTGTCGCAAATCTGGCGCGCAGTGGTGGGGTCCTCACTAACTCCTTTCGATTGGGTTTTTGTGCGCCCAAAGTACCCCACACTGCCACAGTTACATATGAAGATCTTATTTCACTTTTTCAGATACTGGGGATGCTGGCACATTTGGACCACGCGCAATGCTTTTCTCTTTGATTCGGCCTCTAATGTACCGAGACATATTGCCAGGCTTAAAGGCCTCTTGCATTGGCAGCTAGATCTCATCCGGCACTCCGACTTGCTCCCTCGGGAGGATTTGCTTCCCTGGCATATGGCAATTGCCTCTGGGTGGTTGCCATGATTGGTGTAACCCTTTTTAGTGCATTAATACGGGGATTTCCCACACGTTGGCCTAGGGCCCTCGTGTCTCTTGTAATCATGTAATCATGTAATCTTGTACCTTTTTTTCGTAATTAATACAATTACCTTTTACGAAAAAAAAATAGAGAGAGCTGTGTTCGTTGCTACCGCTCGTGAGCTCCTGCCTCTGCATCTGACCTGTACAAGTAGTGATACAACATGGGTGATACAACATGGCTGGTCTGGATATGGCTTTTATTGACGAAACGGTGGCAGCCCTTGGTCCGGGTTCTGATACAGAGGAACCAAAGGATATGGTCCCTTGCACAGAGAAGATGTCTCCTGGTCCTGACTTCCAGCCTGCGGGCAAACGTACCAAGCATATGTCGGAAGAGAGAATCCATCATCAGGATCGTTCTTATGCTCAGGTTGCTTGTGATTCTGTGGATTCTCAGGATGTTGACTGGGAGCATTTATTGGAGTTTGCCAACACTCAGCTTGGCGATTATGTCCAACATAATCATGAAGCTTTTTCTGACTCTGGAACTGAAGATGTTCTGGAAGCCAGGATGGGCCCGAAAAATATATTGCGTTCATTTTCAGTATTTTATGACCATGCTGTTATACTCTTCTTCACTGGCAGGATCCCAGTGCTTTTCCATATTCGCCAGTGGCTGCACAATCTACTACAAGGGGAGTGTGTGGAGGAGATTTTTGTTGGGCCCTGAGGCTTCTATGAGGTGCTATTGAAATCTGAGAAGCACCGTGCTGATCTCCTGTCAAAAGTGCCATTGTTCTTTCATCGACGTTTGGTCCATGTTGTGCCATGGTGCCCAATGGCAGATTTTCAGCGCCTGCTTTAACGTGATGCTCGGTGTGGGTTGAAGTGGAAAATTGTCCGGCTGTCTATTGGCCATTGTTATAGGATGCCATGGCCATTTTGGACACTGTTCTGGTCCCCCCGAGCCTAAGGGCCATGAATCGTAACCGTTTGTGTATGTTATGGGACACTGCTAGGAAAAGGCCTGCTTGGTTACGCCTTAATTGCTCTGGCATGCATTCTCTGCACTTTTGTTTGAAATGGGGCAACTTTGCAGGGCACTTCTTTTCGTGTAGAAAATTGGGGCATTTTATGGCCGAATGCCCAGAGAAGCAACCGACTTCAGATGCTGAGCATGTTGTGTGGCCCATGGAAGATATGGTGCTTGATGCTCCGTCGCAGGATGCAACCTAGCCATCTAAAGTTTTGGATAAAAGTAAACAACAGGTTTCGGGTTTGGATTCCCGTGGCAATGAATGGGTAGATGTACGTGCAAAAAAAGGTAAAAGGTTTGATGCTGGTATGGCGGATACTGGGCCTAATGCTTTGCAAGATTCCATGCGCACTTATATGCGCAGGAAAGAAATATTGTCTTCAGAGCACAATGCTCATACTATGGTTTCTTCTGCTCCTCGGAATCAGTCTACCAGAAAAGTATATACGGGCGGTCCAAAGGGCCCACCTGCTAAGTTGGCTTTTGATACTAGAGGTAATGTGATTACCCCATGGGATCGTTGTTATCCCCGTTCCATCCCCAAGACAGTGCATATTCCGTCTATCTCTAAAGCTGGCCGTCAGAACTCTTTTGCCGTGTTAGCTGATTTTTTGGATGAGGGAGTCCTTGACATTCTAGCAGAAAAGGTTAAATCGAGGCAAGCTTTGCCTTGTTCGTGATTTTGTTTTTTGGAATACACATGAAGATAGCCACGTGGAATGTGCGAGGCATTTGTTCTCACAATAAGCAACATGCCATGTGGACTATATTGCATGAGAATCAGTGGGATGTCTTGTGTGCTGTTGAGCACAAGAGTCACGGTGAAGCAGGAAAAGTTGTGGATTGCCATGGGTTTCCCTTGTTTTATGCAGGGACACATGCCATGCATTATTTTGGTGTGCTTATGATTGTACATGAGAAATATCAGCCTGTTCTTATTAAAAATGATCTACATGGTCATTTTGTGGTGATTGAAGTTTTATTTGAAGGAGAGATCTTATGGTTACTTGGGCTCTATGCTCCAAATGACCCTTTATTCCGTCGGGATCTTTGGAATACTTTGCAGACCTCCTTGTCACTTGGCAGACGGGGTTTGTTGATGGGGGATTTTAATATGTGTGTTGATTCTTCACAGTCCACATCAGAGCATTCGATGATGGACGCTCTGCTAAGCCGTGCGTGAAATGCGTTTGCTCTTGCTGTACTTAAGCAAGATCTCTGGTCATGGCTACACCCTTCTTCTACGGGGTTTACTTTCCATTCTGCGCAGTATACAACTGCATGGTCGCGGTTGGACCGCATGTACATCATGCAGGATGATGATTTTCTTCCTGAGATGTTGGAAATGAAAGTGTTGCAGCAATATGCCTTGTCGGACCATTTTCCTGTATAGCTTGAGATGCTTGCACAACCCATTGCACCTTTTAAGCAATTTCTGGATAAACTTCCTTTGCATTTCAACTCGTCTTATTTGAAGCATTCAATCTTTCGAGGCTATATGCAGCAATTGATTGATAGATTTTTATTGGACTTCTCCTCTGAGGGCAATGCTTCTTTTGAACGATTGTTCTCTAATGTGCAGCGGGTTGTTCGGTAGTATGGGATCCATCATGCCTCTCTTTGTCGGTGGCGTCGAGAAGCAGCGGAGGACTTACTGGCTTTGGTTCAGTCTCTACTGGTGGAGACTCCAGATGATGTATTTCTGCTGTCACTGGCGATGCGTTTGGCTGATCTTATTAAAGAGTTTCAGTTAAAATCTTATTAGCAGGCCAAATTGCAAAATTTGACTGAGAATTTTCAAGATGGTGCTTGTCAGACTCATAAGTTCCTTCGAGCTCTACATGCATCTCCTGCTTGCGAAAATATGACTAGACTCCAGGATCCAGAAGGTCAAATGGTCATTGATCCTCAGACTTTTGTGAATATGTGCAGGAATTACTTTCTAGACCTTCTTGTTCTGCTTCTTCACCTTCTGACCAAGTTACTCATGCACGCTCAGTCTTCTATGATTTGGTCCGCAATCAGGTTCCACATGACATGCAAACTACTTTGGAGACAGATATTTGTGAGGCGGAGGTTATGGATGTTTTGTTACACTTTCCCAAGGATAAAAGTCCCGGTTGGGATGGTCTCAGCAATGAATTGGGATGGTCTCAGCAATGAATTCTTTGAGGTTTTTACATCCCAACTGGTGAAGCAAGGATAAAAGTCCCGGTTGGGATGGTCTCAGCAATGAATTCTTTGAGGTTTTTACTTCCCAACTGGTGAAGCCATTGACGGCTATGTTTTAGCAGGTTTGGGAAATGGGGTTCATGCCTTCCTCATGGAAAGGTCTTATCAAATTGCTTCCAAAAGTTCCTTCGCCGTCAATGTTGAAACATTGGCAACCAATTTCTTTGATGGGTTCGACGTATAAAATCTTTTCGAAAGTGGTGGCGAATCGGCTCCAGAAGCATCTTACTGCCATTGTGCATCCTCTTCAATATGGTTTCATTAAGGGCCGAAACATTCTGCATAATATCTTAAATGTGCAAATGGCTATTGACTATGTAAGGCACTCTAATCAAGAGGTGGTATTGATTGAATTGGACCTGGATAAAAGCTTTTGATTATTTGGAGTGGTCTTTCATTGCAGAACTTATGTCTACTATCGGTTTTGGTACTTGGATGTCTCGTTTGATCTACACCATTAGTGCTGCGGCTTTTTCGTGAGTTATGCTAAATGGTGGTGTTACTGAGCCATTTGTCCTTGCACGTTCTGTGAGACAGGGTTGCCCTTTGAGTCCTCTCTTCTTTGCCCTTGCGACTCATCCGGTTCTTTCGATGTTATTTCATATGGCAACTTCTACTCAGTTGACTGGATTGTCTCTTCCTTTTGGACAACACTTCATTAGTCAATCTTTGGCTGATGACAGCTTTATGATTTTGCGTGCCGACAAGGACAATATTCGCAAGGCATTAGATGTTTGGATGCTCTTTGGTCATGCTTCTGGTCTTCGTATCAATGCTTTCAAATCAGCCATTCTCAGTTGCACAGAGTCTGATTTACAGTCATTGGACTGGTAGGGACTGGTTGTTTCCCGTGGCTCCATTGTCAGGCAACTTGGGTACCCTTTGGGTGTTGATGTTCGGCCAAAGCAACTACCAGAGTGGATTTCACAGAAACTGGCAGCTAAGTTTCTGTATTGGAAGTCGCAGGCTTGGCCCTTCCATGTTCGCCTCAAAGTGGCTCAGACAATTATGTTGCCAATGCTCACATATTTCTCGCCATTGCTACCTTGGACTGCTACTACATTGAATGCTCTTACTCAGTACATTCGTTTCATGTTATGGAAGGACTCCTTGCATGCTAGCATTTTATGGATTTCTTGGTCGCATGTATGTACTCGAATTGCATGGGTGGTGGGGCTATTTTGGATGCCGAAAGTCATATGCTGGCACTTTGTTGGTCTCTTTTTGGTGCCATGTGCTTGGATCATCACCCGTGGGTCTTTTATAATCGTAATTTCTCAGTTGACCACAAAGATTAGCACTAGCACAAAGCTTTGGCTTGCAATCAGGTGCCTCGGGCCCACCAAATCAAGAGATTTGATGTGTCCCGGCAACGGAACCATGAAACCAGCCTTTCTTCTTGGAATGGGTGGTGATAACCTGATTTAAGAGTTAATTTCAGCAACGAATAAATGCACATAAAATGAAATACACACTTTACCATAAGATTCTTGGACAGTAGACGTCCTCTTGGCCCCAAAACTGGCGCCCCTTGCGGTATTTCTTTAGCTTTCATTCAATTGGAAGGAGTACAACTTGAGATTCTTGAATCTCCTCTTGCTAACCAATTGCTCTTGCTGTCATAAATGACCAGCAAGCCTTTTGGGTAATTTGCCCCTTGAATCACCCAGGACTTCTTCTCCAATTTGACCCTTGGCTGGCCAAATGCTGCCCCAAATCAATTCAGGATGGGTTGGCTCTTGAAATGCCTTGATAATCTTCAATTATCAGCTGCTGATTTGAGTCCCTTGAGCCTCCAATCTCTGGCGTGGATCCCAAGGTGGCTGCTAAATCCTAATTTCTGTTGTAAATTAGGGTTTACTGCAGAAATTACAGATCAGCCCACCAAAAATGGCTGAGATCTCCTCCGAATGGCTAAGAATTGCTCAGAATGGCTGAGCATAGGCTGAAGGAGATGAGAGAATGCTGTAGAGAGAGAAAATTTTGAGATTTGTCGCGAAGAACTGATGAAAATCTGCTGCTGCCCTGCTGTACCAGCCCCAAATGGATGCACTAACAACAATAGGAGCATCAGAGTCTGTGATCTTCAGGAGAAAGTGCATCAGCAGCAATTGTCAGTTTCCCAAGGTGAAGAATATGCAATCTCCATCACCAAAGTGGTCTCCAATGGCTGGGAAATGGCCCCAAAAGCTGGCAGCCACAGTCCAACACCTCTTTCCAACAGCTCCAAAATGAAAAAATGAGATTTCCCTCTCCCTTCAGCCCTATTTAGCCTTTCCTCCACTTGCATGGGAAAGTTTGGCCAAGTGGCAGCTTTCTTAATCCATTTTCAGTAATTTCTAGCCATTTAATTAATTAATTCTGAAAATTAATTCCGCCCTTAATCCATGCCCAAAAAATTGACCTTGCCCATCCAAAAATTAATTGGCTAGTCCATTTGCAACCCAAAGTGGTCATGCATTAATTGACCCTTGGACATGCATTAATCCAATATTTAATGCCTAGGCCCTAGTGTCACCACTGACATTTAATGGTTAATAATGGTCGTAGGGGCAAACTGACATGTGTCACAGGATCCTTGGGCCTTCAACTGTAAAAAAAAGTAGCTTGCAGCTCACATGTGCAACAGATGTGCATCTTTTAATTGCACATTTGATTAATCCTTTAATTAAATGTCAATTAAACATAAGCAAAACATCAAAATTTCACGTCCTTGTGACACATACCCTCCATTTTGGATCCATGTGAGTAGAAATAGACCTACAACCCTCCATCTTAAACATGGTAAAAAGCTGCTACGTTCCTCAACCGAGAGATGAAAATTCCCTTTGGAGCTTGCGAAATCTCATGACCTAGAAAGAAGTGAAATAGGCCATATCCATCATCTTGAACCTGTCAAATAGTGCCTCCTTGACCTTTTGGGAATGGTCACCTATTAGGATGGGATCGTTCATGTAAAGGAGAAACAAAGCATGCCCTCCGGGTGATGTGTGGAGGTACAAGTGGGGATCAACAGAGGAACGCCAATAGACTAACTTTGTTTGGAGGAATGAGACTATCTTCTCGTTTCAAGCATGCGGAGCTTGTTTGAGGTCGTAGGGGGCTTTTTTAACCTGTAAACTTTTCCATTGGATGAGGAAAAGCCAGAACATTGCTGGACATAGATCTCTTCTTTAAATAACCATTAAGGAGGGCATACCTCATATCCAACTAATAAACCATCGTTCTTTGATGCCTCTTTAAGGCAATAATGGCCCTAACGGTAGCTATTCTATGTCTAGGTGCAAAGGTATCATGGAAATCCACTCTTAATTGCTCGAACCCGTTAGCAATGAGCCATGCCTTGTGCTTATCTAGAGTGTCATCATTGAGGTATTTAGTTTGAAAGACCCACTTGACTCCAATCATGTTACTATGAACATACCATAGCACAAGTTACCAAAAGTACCATTCTATCCAATAGACTCCAGGTCTTGCTCCATAGCCTTCTTTGAACGTAGTGAGTGCAAAGCCTCCTTCATGGAGGTGGGCTTCTTGTCTTGTATGGCATGAGTTATCAAACAATAGATCGCCATGGGCCATCTTGTGACTACCACTCCTTAGGAACTCCCTCAATCCGTGCATCATGGAGTGTATCAAGTGGCGTACGAGGAGGAGGTTGGTACTCCCATATCGCTCTGCCTCTAATGAAGTCTTTGTAACATCCACCAATGTTGACTCAATGGGTGAATTTGGTGGTGAAGAAATCTCGTCCTTTGTTGATGGGGGAGCCTCAAGAGGTATAGGATCCAAAGGCACTAGCTTAGGTGCCCAAGTGTGACCGAGATATCCAAGAATGCAATGCTTAGCATCCCCCTCTACAATTGGAAAGTCGACGAATTGAACATCTTGACTCATGTAGATCTCTTGTGAAATCGGATTATAAAGCATATATTCCTGTAACTTTGAGCTATGTGCCACGAATACTTGTCTTTGGAAAGTTGACTCAAACATAACTGTCTCTTTGTTTGGGATGTGAATAGAAGTATTACACTGAAACACCTTGAAAAAAACACATTTGGCTTTTGACTAAAGTAAGTCTCAAAAGGTATCATATTAACTACGGCCAAGATAGGTGATCGATTAAGAATATGGACAGCACTGGCCATTGCTTCATTCCATAGACACTTTGGTGTTTGCTAATGCTTCATCATGGTCTACGCTAACTTGATCACACAAGGAATCTTGGCATTCTCCTGATGTGTATTGGTGCTGGAGCAAACTCCTCGTGAATGCCATGATCTACACAAAACCTAGCTTCCTTGTTTGAGACAAACTCTCCTCCTTTGTCTAAGTGCAAGGTCTTATGTTTCCTATTAGATGTGTTCTCCTTGAAGAGCAACCAATCCTTGAAGTGTGAGAATGCTTTAGACTTCAACTGCACGAGATCTAACCATGTCATCTTGCTAAAATCATCAACAATTAGCATAAAGTATAAACTTTCCTTCAAGGAGTGTGTCCTCATTGGTCTACATAAGTCCGTCGAAATAAGCTCTAGGGACTCCTTTGTTCTTTGCAAAGCCTTGCTTGGAATCGCATCTCAATGTTGCTTGCCCCAAATGCAAGATGCATATGCTGGGTGGCTCACGTCAATATTTGGTAATCCACAAACAAGCCGACCCGTGAGTTGCCTTCCTAAGGTACTCATGATTTAGGTGGCCAAACCGAGCATGCCATATCTCGGTCTATATCTAACAGGAAAGAAGAAGAGAGGTAAAATTTGATGAAGTGCGCATCTTGTAGACTCCATTCTCCTGGTGACATGTAGAAAGAACCTGTCACGAATCTCCATGAAGAACTCAAGAGTCCCTATCGAACTTGACCAAAAGGCAAACGGCACAAATTTTTCTCACGGAAAGAAGATATCCAAAACGTGGCACATAGAGAACTTTTGATGTGTGAGTACCACCATGCCCATCCAAAATTACTTGCATATCACCTTTTCCTTTGATAGGGACCGAAGAGATGTCTCACAAATGAGAATTTGCCCATGCATTGGATGCATACGGGCAAATAATATCGAGGAGTCATGTGGTTGAAAGTGCGATTGTCCACAATCCACTCAAGAGGTTGTGGGGCCATCATCGCTAGATCAAAAGTTGCCAATGTAGAATACTGAATCGTCTCCAAATGGAGAAATGCGGTTTATGAAGGAACAACCACCATTGCTAAGTTCTTTATGGATTTCTCCTTTTTGGTGTCCTTTTTCTCATGAGGGCAATCCTTGTTTGGTCTTCTCATCCTTCTTCTTCTTCTTGTTCCCCTTCTCTTGAGAAGATTCACATGTCAATGCCTTTGTCTTGGGAGCATTCTAATTTCTGAGTTGTTTCTCTTGATCTAAGACCATCGGAACCAAATCCTCCCAGTTAAGGGTGTCTATCCACCTTGAAGCAATGGAGGCAGAGTAAAATGCACTAAATTAGGGTAGTAAGTGCGAGAGAAGAGCTATTGCCATGCCCTCTAAGGTAATCGCTTTCCTTGCATTCTAGACCTGCATTTGCAATTGGTGAAGTATTGATATGCTCCCTCATGGAAGCGAACTTAGATGGATTCAATGTTTGTGTTTCTATACCTTTAGAAACATCCACTTCATCACGGTCATTCAACTATACAAATGGTCCAGTTCGAGCTATATCTCCTAAGCAATAGTCAAATGCTCTATGTGGGTTATCACAGCTAGGGTGTAGGAGAGAAATAGGAATGATCGGATGTAGGCATTTAGTATTTCCCAATATGCTTGTGCCTTCGCCGACTCGACTTTCTCATTAGGAGAGAGCTTGGATAAAGCATGGGCTGTAGGGTAGTCTATGGCCTTAGTCACGAGCTTTGTCAAATCATAGGATTCAAAGATGGCAAACATCATTATCAGCCATAAGTGGTAATTCTTTCCATAGAGCTTCAAATCTTGAGGAAGAGCTAGTAACACGGGGAACTTATGGTCCATACTAGCCTGAAACTTTATGAGCTTGAAAGACGTTGTAACTTGAATAGCATGCACAAAAACAAGGGTAGCAACCTTTGACTCCAAAAACGCAGCTTATTACGGCATCCTCCGATTGTCCGTTATGTGTTTCAACTGCCAAAGGCAATGAAAACTCAAAATCTGCAGCAAAAGCCTGAAAACACAGCCTTTTCTCCTTGATGAACAGCCAAAAACCTGCAAAAAATCAGTAACTTTGCTCATTTCATGGGCTGTCCACTCATCTCAGCGGTGTGTTGATGCACAACCTTCCCATTTTCCCTTCAATGCTGAAATGGTAGTCTCTTGTCGTGTTGAAATCTCCTTTTTAGGTCTGCACATGATCAATCAGCCCTTCTATGCTGCTTTGATGCCCTGTAGAGTGCACTGAATGTGGAAGCGTATGACTAGAATGAAAGAAAATGAACACTGAGAGAAGAGGGAGACAGAAATAGACAGTAGATCACAGAAATCTTCAGTGAATGAATGCTGAATAAAGGGAGCAGATGTGTACAATTGGCTCTTGGATGTATCCGATGGAGCTCTCTCACATCCACACACCAAGTATGAAGTAATGTGTGACCCTCGGCAGCTAGCCTATAAATAGGCCAAATAAAAAGCAGGTCTGCCAGTAAAAAACTGGCCAACTGCGGCAAAACAGTCCACCTGCAATAAAATATTAAAATAGTGGCACACTGCCCACACTGCCCAGAGTGCTCCAAAAGTAGTTCAATCAGCTGGCTATGTGACACGTTTATTTCGATTTTCCTTATATAATATGTATGAGTCATGATGTCTAAGGACTGAATCATAGTATAGTTTGTCTAACTTTGACATTAGTCAATGATGGACCCGTACCATGTTTTACTGAATTGACTCTCATGTATTATCACTTTTACTCAATTGGCCTTTTTTTCTTTAAGAGAAAGTTCCATAGAGGTTTTAAACATCTTTATCAATTAAAAATCCGTTTGTAAAAGAACGCATTTTTTATTTTATGCCCTCTGGAAATAAAGTTACGAAACAGGTTTCTGACATTTCGGTTCTAAACATTCATGCTGAAGTTGCCCTTCTTTAAACTAATTGACAGTCTTAATTTTCAGATGCATGCCTAGTTTCATGCAGCTTTTGTGAAGCCAATATGCGATCAGCACACCTCCAGGTAATCAAATTCTATGTTTTAAAATTGTTTACTGATACACTGTAGGAGTATGATATAGTTTTGGATTAACACTCATCGTGGCAGAGCCATTAGTTTTCCTTAAATCTACAGGTTGAGAACAGCTTTCACTTCAATGAGATGCACAAGCACCTCTTCGCATTTTCGTGCCACTATGTCCTTGTTTCAGTTTGCCCTTTCCTACCCATTGTTTTTCTAACCATCAGGCTGTTTCTGCTTGCAGTTTCCATTGGACGCATTACCACCTGTGATTTTGCCTTACTCTTTTCAGTTCTGTCCACTTGTCATTTCCACCTTCCCTTTCAAGTTGCTTTCTTCCTATTTCTATTTCTGTGTACTGCTGCTTCCTGTTTCCAAGGGAGGTGAGAAATTGGAGGAAAGGTTATTTTCATGATACCTCCTACAGGAGGATGTGTAGAAGATCCAGTGCTGCTGAAAGGCATAGATGCAAGTCTAGAAGAGAAAGAGATGATAAGATGTGAAAGGCCTGGAAATGATGCTGAAGGAAAGGCTATGGGATTCATCAAGAAGCCATAAAACTGCTAGGTATACAAATGGGATTGGAAAAACTTCAAGGTCTGCTGTTGAAATAATAATCAACCTAGTGCTTGGACGATGTAGATATGAGACAGGGCCTATTGAGAGAGAGGCTGGGAAGCTCTTAACTAACGTCAGTGCTCCTCCTGGAATAAGGGCATGGGCTAGGAATCCTTGGGGGTACTAGGGAGCCAGGGGCTCCTGCTGATCCAGGTCTTCTTGAACTTTTGACATTTGCAAAGTTAGCATGGTGTATTCTACTGTGGGATAAGTAGTTTTTTGCTATGCCTTTTTCCTATTTTTGTAAGCACTCCATTGAATAGAAGCAGTTATATCCAGCGATAGCAACTAGCATTGGACAGATTATTTGCGAATGTCAACTCCAAAATGAGTTGGCACCCTGTATGATTTGAAGTGTAATAGAAAACAAGGTGATGTAATCACAAGGGCCTGCCCAGATAAGAGCAGAATTTAGATTCAAAGCCTTAATAAAGGGAAGATACTAATGACTAGAGAGAAAAATGTATGGCTACTGTAACAACTGCAGGTCAAATTTACATTAAGCATTAAGGTTATACATGGCTAGGACAAAAACTTCAAGCCCATCCCATTCTAGACATTGTTAAAAAGAAGAAAATGTATGAACTCTTTGAGAGCACATAAGATGGACAATGTGAGAGTGTTATAAGAAGAAAAAGAAGAAGAAGAAGGAGAGCATATTAATGTATTTGAAACACTAGTGTGGTGGCCTATGAAACTAGACCAATAAATACAACAAAGTGTATCTCTCATCTGAAAAAGGGCTATCCTCTGCACTGAGTTTCACATATGGAGGCATGGAACCCCAATTGCTTTTTCCCCCTCCATATTGAAACGCTGCAAAACTTTGGAGATATACTCGTGCTGAGATAGATAGAGTAATCCTTTTGACCTATCTGTGAGTATTTATTTGCCAAGAACATGATTTCCATCGCCAAGATCCTTCATGTCAAAACTGCCATGAAGACTTTGCTTCAGTGAGTCTGCCAACAATTAGCATGTGATCAACATACAGAACTAAGATAATTAGGTTGCCATCTGCTGCCTTCTTGGGGTATAAGCAGTGATGCACTTGACTTCTATGAAAACCTTGAGACTGCACAAAATGTATCAAACTTATTATACCATTCTCTTGGTGCTTGTTTCAGCCCATATAAACTCCTTTTGAGTTTACATACCATCTTCTCTTTCCCTTGTGCCACAAACCCCTGAGGCTGCTGCATATATATGTCTTCATGTAGATCACCATGTAAAAACGCAGTCTTTACATCCATCTCTATGAGCTCCATATCTTCAGCTGGAACCAAGCCTAAAATGATTCTCAATGTAGTCATCTTGACTATAGGAGAGAAGATCTCATCAAAGTCAACTCCATGTTCTTGCTTGTACCCCTTCGCAACCAATCTTGCTTTGTACTTTGGGGAGGAACCAGAAGTGACCTTCATCTTGTAAACCCATTTACATGGAAGTGTTTTCTGCCCTTTAGGCAACTGCACTAAGTCCCAAGTGCCATTTTTCTCAAGAGATTCTATCTTTGACAACATGGCTTTATACCATTTCTTTCTGTCCTGTCTGTCCATTGCTTCCTTGAAGCAAGACGGTTCACCACAGTCTGTCAACATGACATAATCAGTCACATTGTTTGCACTAGGAACAAATCTTTCAGGTTGTCTAGTAGCCCTAGACGATCTCCTAACCAATGATCATTGTTTGTTGGCTGTTCTTGCAAATTTCCATTTTCAGCTTGCTGTCCTGGCATTTCAGCATGCAGATCAGCATTAACAACTTGCTATCCTCCTGGCTGTTCCTACACATCCAGTGGCTCATCATTATGGGCAATGACTGGCTGATCATTTCCAGCATTAGTTTCGGCATTTGCAGGTTCATTTACAACAGGTATTTGCTACTGTATAGAGAGCACATTTTGCTGTCCATAAGGTATTTCTTCACGGAATACAATCCTACGGACCTCCTTAGTCTTTTCGAGCTGTTTATGCATGCGATCTTTCTAGAAGATAGCATCACTTCTGCGTATTATTTTCCTTTTCTCAGGATCCCATAATCTATACCCCATTTCACCGTTGTCACTATATCCTAGGAAAATGCATTTTTAGGACTTTGGCCCAAGCTTGCTGTATTTTTTTTTACGAATGTGCACAAATGCTTTGCAGCCAAACACTTTCAAGTGTGCATACAAAGGTGGCTTGGCCGACGACGCTTCTTGGGAAACTCCCTCCCTCCAAAGACCTGTTTGGTGACTGATTAATCAAGTGTACGGCTGTCATAACAACCTCTGTCCAAAAACCATGGGGTAATGTAGCATCAGACAGGACCTTATCTTGTATGGTCCGATTTGTATGCTATGCAACTCCATTTCGGGGTGGATTATGAGGGGCAGTGAGCTCCCTCTTTATTCCTTTGCTGTCACAAAATGCCTGAAAGGCTTTGGACACATATTCCCCACCATTGTTAAAGTGAAGACATTTAAGTGTCTTATTAGTCTGATTTTCAATCAATGCCAATAATTTTTTGAACTTGTCAAGCACTTCATTCTTGCTACGAATAGGGTAAACCCATACCTTCCGTGTAGCATCATCGACAAATGTGAAAAAATATTTCTTTTCCCCTAAAGATAATCCTGGCATCTGACATACATCAGAATGTACTAACTCTAGAGGAGAAGATTTCAGTGAAAGAGACTTCTTATGAGATGTCTCTGCTTGTTTATCATAAACACAATGATCACAATGCTCAAAATCAGCATAACTAAGATAAGGCAAGTAATCCAAACGAGAAAGCACTTTCATTCCAGTTTGACTCATGTGTCCCGACTGGCCATGCCACAAAGAAACACTTGGCTGCTCGGTCACAGCAACAACATGATCACTCACACTAGATACATGGAGGGGATACAAGGTATCACTTTTACAACCTTTGGCAATCACTCTAGATCCCTTATAGATCTTCCATTTTCCATCACCAAAGGTGGTATGAAGTCCATTATCATTTAGCTGCCCTGTGCTAATCAAGCTTTTCTTGAGTTGAGGTACATGCCGTACATGCTGAAGTGTGAAGACAGAACCATGCTGAAACTGTAACTGCACACTGCCAATACTTGCAATGTCACATGCATAGTTGTCCCCAAGATGGACAACACCATGTCGACCCCCTGTATAGTTAGAGAACCACTCACGATGAGGGGTGACATGAGAGGAAGCACCTGAATCTAGAATCCAAGTATGCATGTCATCATTCGTATCTACAAGTAAAGCATGTGTACGAAAGTGTGAAGAGACAAAGAGTATGTCATTCCCACTATCACTGTCATGAGTGACTACATTCACTTCTTCCATTTTGACACTGCTCTTCTTAGGCTGACTCTCTTTCTTCTCTTCCTTGCTATCATCTGTCTTCTTGCCCTTTCTTGTGTCTTTCTTCCATTTGTAGCAGTCACGTTTATAGTTACCCTTCTTGCCACAATGATGGCATTCAATATCCTTGCCATGTGATTTACTGCATCCCTTGCTATGAGATTTTCCTTTCTACTGTGATCTGCCCCTAGTATGCAAAGCACTGGAAGACTTACTGGATGCATTGTTCTGCCGATTCATTTCTTCCAGTATGAGTAGAGCACTCTCTACATCAACATATAAAAGGATCGCATTAGAATTGCTCATAGCAGTCCTGAATGTATCCTAACTTTCAGACAAAGTGCAAAGCAAGAACGTAGCTTTAAATTCTTCATCAATCAAGAACTTAAAGCCAACCAGCTGGCTGAAAATAGAGTCAAACTCACTCAAGTGAGTAGACATTGCTGTACCCTCTTTTGTACGCAAATCCATATTCTTTTTCAGCCAATACACTTTGCTTGCGGCACTCTTCTGTGCATACAGTTCTTCCAATCAAGTCCAAATAGCATAGATAGAATCCAAACCGTCAATGTTAAACAACAAGGCATCGGAAATCAATAGCTTGTTTGTTGAGTGTGCAAGCTCGTTTAACTCATCCCAATCTTCGTGTTCCATATTTGTGGGCTTTGTCCCTTTGGTCTTAATCGGCTTTGCCTGCTTCTTCTGCAATAGGATATTGTAGCACTGTTTTTGCTAGACTACAAATTTATGTGCTCCTTCAAGCTTCTTAATGCGCATGAGATTATTGTTGTCACTACTGCCAGCCATGATTTTCAGCCCAAATGTGACAAAAAAATTCAGCAAATGCAGGCCCAAACTGTTACACAAGTGACCAAGGTACAAACAAGTACCAACCGGCAATAAATGACCACGTAGAAGCAGAAATTTCAGATTTGTAAGTAAATTTTCACAAGCACCAAACCTTGTGCTACAGCACTCCACAACTGATTACAGCTGTTTCAAGGGCAAATACATCACATTACATGATAAGTCCCAAATTTTAGCTGCATTTTCTATTGTACATGCACCCACGGGCACAAAATTTGACACGCGCGGTCAAAAACCCCAAAATTTTTGTACTCAAAGCATCAACCATACATCCACACTATCTCTGACATGCATAGAATAGGCCAATTTTGCCAAAATAGAGCAATTTCAGTAAAACCCCCCAATTTTTGCAAGTGCTAGATGTTCAAATTGCATGGAATTAAACCCGCATGTACATAAAATGACCAAATGGCGCACAAATTTTACCCAAATAGCAAAAGCCCCAAATTGCACAGGGTCCAATTGTTGGGTATTTCACTCACGCCTCACTTACGGCTACGCTCACATAGGAGTGTCGGTGATCAGTAGGACATTGGGGCACTTTTTACTCTCAGTAGGAGAGGTTTTCTCCCCCAGACTTATGGTATTATTTCGTATGTGCTTATGACACACACTTACGGGCACTTACTGTGTTCGGGTATGAACACCCCCTACAACCCTAAGGTTTAAGGGTTGTACCTTGTACTTTCAGCTTACACTCTTTCAGTCTATTGCATTGGGTATTGTGCTTCACTCTCACAATGTCTACTGTTTTTTGTGTTGAGCTTCGATCCTGCCGTCCTCTCTCACACCAATGTGCATCAATGCCAAGAAATTGGGTAAATTTCAGCCCAATTTTCGCATGTACATGAAAAGCCCCAAATGTCAGAGGCAAAATGTCACAAATCCCTGCAATTTCTGAAATATCACTGTTATGTCTCACTCGCATCAAATCTAAACAAATCCCCAAATTTCTAGGATCCGGTGTGCATAAATTTTAGTGAAATCGAAAAAAATTTACTAAAATGTAAAAAGCCCCAAAATTCTTGGGCCATGATCGCACAAATCTGCACTCTGTGCTTCCACATGTGAAACCTTGTCAGAGGGAAAAGGGGATAAAAGGGATTTTTAAAGAAAAAAAAACTTGACTTTTGAAAAAATGTGACGGCGATGGGGGTGTGTTGACCTGCCAACCCGGGTTGTGCTAGCGTCTCCAGTCCGTCGCGTGGCTCCTATCGACTACCCCATTCCGTTAGCGCCCCGCTGGTCCCGACGTGTGGCTCTTGTTGATGTGCCCACTGTCCGTCTGCTTGGTTGCATGTCGTCAGCTCATCTAACTTTGCCTGCTGACGCAGTTTTTGCGCATCTACCCATCTGACTTCAGTTGTTGCACCTGCAATGCTTGCAGCAACTATCGTCTACTCTTCAGCATCCAGGACCTGTCGTATGCCACGTCTGCTGACGGCTGCCTGCGCTATCTGTCTGCCATGTGCGACTTGTTTTGTCTGCAGTGTGTGACCTGAGCTTGGTCGCCTCAACTGTTTGTTGCCTACGGCTAGTTACCTCACGCCCGTAACCCGCTTTGACACCAGTTTGTTGTGACAGAGAGCGCAAGGATCGAGACACGCAATGCTTTCTCATAGCAGAGAGTCAGAGAGAGAGAGTGCAGAGTGGAGAGGAGAGTGAGCACGACTTGTGGGTACAATGACGAGTGTACCTCTTTAGGTTTTTTAGATATATATATATATATATATATATGAAAGTACAAATGTGCTAAGGATGTGTTCACACCCATGCACATATAAAAGCCACGATGGCCCTTTATTCCCAACAAGAGTGAGGGTCACAGGTGATCATGGGCAAAGTCAATGCTAGAGTCTGAGCTCAATTCGGATGAGCTACAACTCATGGTAGTAGATACTCATGAGTTAGTTTAGCATTATAGACTGCAGTAACCAATTGCCAATTTGTTCATTGATGTTGTTACTTTTTACTCAGTAATTAGTAGTTACTAGAGTCTAGAGACTAGTACGAGTGCTCACTGGACTTTGGAGTTTGGATAGATTGTTCACATGAGTCATGACATAGTTACATGTGTCATTGTATCTTGATTTTACTTATTATAGATCTTGTTCCACTATTCTTGATGTCAGTCTTCACCGCTCTTCAGATCATAGATGATTCATGAGTCATACATTATAATTTTAACCATTGAGTCTAAACTTTTTACTCATGAGACGTGACACGTGTAGTGAATTATGATTTCAATCATATGACATGAAGACTCAAAGTTTTGTATGAAATTTGGGTACATGTTGTAGGCATTGATATATTTACATACCCACATAAATTGTATTTATTTTAGTGTACAATCCGAAATGCCATTTCCCCATTTTCAAAATTTGGCCAAAACTCTGAAACTCTAGTTTTTCCAATTTCTGTTTCCGCATTTTTGAAACTCCCCCATACTATGCCCTAAAGTGCCACACATGACAACATAGAGCATCCAATGTGCAGCTAGAACGTATTTACGCCACGCAGGAATGCGCTAGATGCGATGGCAAAAAGCATGCAGTTTTTTCGTATGGATCCATATAAAAACATATAGGATGGTATGGTACAAACCATACAACACGAACAGTACCATACAACATACAAAGGCAACTATGCATGCCATAAGAATGACTCTTAATGAAGAATCTCAAACATTTATGCTCGGCTCAACAAAAAGTGTATTATTCATTGTTGGCTCAACAAAAAGTGTATTATGACAAAGGCAACTATGCATGTCATAAGAATGACTCTTAATGAAGAATCTCAAACATTTATGCTTGACTCAACAAAAAGTGTATTATTCATTGTTTATTTTCCATCTAGAGAGTCATAGCATTAGATGATAGCTGTTTTGGGACATGGTAAATTCTTTGACATTTCAGATATAAGATTTTGGTCTCATAAGCCGATTTGGCCTAATATGACTTTCTTTCTTACTTTCTCTCTCTCTTTTTTTTTCGTGAAGATAATTAAATTAAGTAGTAAATATTTACATAAGACCATCAGGTCAGCATACTCAATCTCTCTCACACTGTCTCTGTAGAAATTTACAAGAAACGAGCAGGCTCTCAGAACAACCTATTACATAACCAATTCTAATAAATCAGACAGAAAGAACAGCTGGAGTAGAGCGAACAATCGCCAGCCAGGGAGCTGCAATGTCCGGAAGGACCAGGTCAGCTAACATCATAGAAGTGATTTGCTGTAACACCAATCCACGCATATGGGCCACATGCCCATGGATGCCATATGTGTCATAGGGCTGTCCATCTAAGAAAATGGAATAGGCAGGAACAATCTGAAGACAAAGATGGCATAGAGGACATATTTCCCATAATCCACAAATGAACTGGTATGCGGTGTTGGGTCACCAAGAACCACACACGGGAAATGAAATTCCAGATCTATCGCGCAACACGGCAAGAGACAAATAGGTGAAGCAATGTCTCATCTCATGTGGTACAGAAAACACAGCGCCTTGCAGAGATCTTTCGGGCATGGAGCACTTCTTCCGTTGGAAGACCCCCAATGAGCAACCTCCACATGAACATTTTATCTTGATACGAAACCTTAGACTTCCAAAGCTGGATAAATTGTCTCGCCGCTTCTTTTTGGTATCCCTGAGATGCCAGAACTTATTAACCTTCCCCCCATCTTTTAGCTTCCACCATCTGATGATATATCTGATTCGCTGACCTTTTCTGAAAGTCATCAGGAAGCACAAGCTTCCAGTCACGCCATGGATGCAATGGCTGTAACGCAGGCAAAGGAGAGCAGCTCTGAAGACAGTCTTGTATTGACGACCAAATGTCCCTGTATCCACGAGGCACCCTAAAGTACTAACGAATACGCCTAAAAGAATAAAGGCGGGGCTGCCCAAGAATTACCCCATCACAGACTATCTTCAACCCTAACCTAGCCATCCGATTAAACTTATCTCGTTGCAAATCTTTGTGTGGCCAATCCAACAACCTCGAGAGCGAGTATTTCTCCTTGCAACGAATTTTTCTCCTCACGAAATGAAGCATCTCCTGCTAGGAAGCAATTAAATGAGAAATGAGAAAAGATTGGGAGACCTTTATGGGCCTCGTAGAATTAAGCGCATGCCACCGGGAAGCATGAATAACCGTGCTTCCATGAGAGATGCCAATCTTTTCTATGAAGAATTTGGCAATATCTGACCAAGGATAACACTGAATACATAGACTCTGCAAAAGGGACAGCCTCAAAGTGGCCATATGCAAATTAACATCCAACAAAGCTGCACCCCCCATCCTTTTCGGAGTGGTGACATGCTGCTAAGAGATTCATACCTGCCCCAAACAATTGCCTTTCTTTTTCCACAGCATAAATCTAATAGGCTGGACCAAATCCAAAAGGGACTTCTTGGTCCAAGGCAGCAATGGCAGAAAGAAGGAAATCATACTGATCATAATGCATTGAGCCACTTTTAGCCTAACATGAAGAGGCCAACCCTGAGATTTCCAGTACATGAACCTGTCATGAATTCAGGATGCCATCCAATCCAACAAAGCACGGGGAGCGACTTCCACACCAATATGATATTCCAGGTGTCTAGTTATATTACCCCTCGGGATCACCATTCCATTCCATCCCAAGGCCTGTAGATCATTCTCCGTACAGGAGAGAAGGGTGAATTTCTGAGTATTAATGTGAAGACCTGATGCCAAAGCAAAAAGGTTCCAGGCCACCATTGCCCGATTGACATTAATAGGATCCGCCTTGAGGAACATAAAAGAATCATCTACCAAAGATTGGCCCACCAGCTGATCACCACCAGGAAGAGATAACCCAACTATCTCACCTTGAGCTGCCAACTTATCCAATAATGAGAGCATCGGGTGAGTTACCAAAGCAAACAGCAAGGGGCTGAGTGGACAGCCTTGCCGAAGAGACCGAGATAAGGCGATTTCCTCCGTAATCCCTCCATTAAGAGCAATATGGGCCATAGCACCCTGACTGATGGTATCAACTAGAGGAATCATCCAGGGGCCAAAACCCATTGTAGATGTTAATTGCCACAAAAATGACCAAGTAACATGATCAAATGCCTTCTCAATATCTAGCTGAAGCATAACCTGCTGGCTAGAAGCTTTGGTATAATTGATTCCCAGCTGGACATTCAAAATGTTGTGCATTATATTCCGACCTTTAATGAAACCATATTGACGTGGATGAATGAGGTGTAGAAATACTCTCTTTTTTTTTCGTAAAGTAGAAATACTCTCTCTCTCTCTCTCTCTCTCCATGGAGCTTTAGCCACCTTTACTCCTACTTACAAATCATCCTACAATAATGTCAAAGCCATGCCACCTTCACTTTTTGCCACTTGGATTCTCTTGTAGAAGCTATGAACCTTTAATGCAATCTTGTAAGCACCATTCTGTGAACAAAAATTTAAGGCCATAAAATCTTATACGAATGGACATTGTTTGATGGAAACAGATGCTGATTTAGATTTTATAGAGTGGAGGGATTGCCAAACAGTATCTGCAATTTTGTAAAAGTATTTTATCAGAGAGAAAGCTTCAGCACTATATACTTGAGCGACTTGGACATTACTTGATGCAAACAATTGATGCTGATGTAGATTTTAACAGTGGAGGATTGACATACATATTAATAGTATTCATCAGTATCTCCAAACTTTGGCTAGTATTTTATAAGAGAGCAAGATTCATCACTGTATGCTTGAGCCACTTGGACCTTCCCGTTCTCACCATTTTATTAAGATAAATGACAATTGGATGAAAGGGTATGTACAGGGTTAATCAGACATCTTTGCCTAACAGACGGTTGGATGAAGACAAATCTTTTCAAGTCATCTTGCTGTACTGCATTGAGTTAAAAGGAACCTGAAGATTCTTTAAAAAGCTCTCAGGTAAACCCTCTATCAAGTATAGATACAGTTTCCTGCTATCATTCTTACAAAGCTGAAGCTTTATTGAGAGAGCGGCTGTATCAAGTGTAGATACATTTTCCTGCTGTTCTTATGGATCTGAAGCTCTGCAATGGACAGTTACAATCCTTAAGATTTTGAGTAATATCATTTTTGTTTGGACGTACTGCACCTGTCTCTAGAGCTCTTGACTATTAAACCAGTGCTCACAACTCATGTTTACTGTGAATGGAGTGATTGGAACATCACAATCATCCAATACTTCAGTTTGTGAATACCATTTGTCTGACTGGTAATGGTATCAAGAAGAGACGATTGAAACTGCTGAAAGTTTAGCCCTTTCGTCAATTTCCATGACTCCATAGTCTCTGAAAACCCTAGTTATGCAAAACAGCCTGAAATGCCACTTGAGGCAGGGCGAAATGTTGAAACATGGCCAAAATTTCTTGATGCGTCTCTTGGACCCAAACATTTTATAATCCTGAAATGGCCCCACATGGTGTTTCAGGCAAAACCCGAAACATTTCGAGAAACATTTGAGGACATGGGCTTCTCAAATGAGAGAGAGAAACCTCAAATAACCATGATTGGCTTTCTACATGAATAACCAACTACTCCTTAATGAAAAGTCTACATGGAACTAGATGCAATGTTTATGGTCAAAGATTGAAAGTTTGTGCCCTTTTAAGAAAACATAATTTATTTTAGGCCACAAATGTGTGATTGCTATAATCATCATCCCACTAGCTTCTATTGTATCTTCATATCCTAGGCTAGATGGATATTCTTGGATAACTACACACTAGCATCTCTGACCTTTTTGGAAGCTTAGTGTGTTGCACACAACTGGGCTTAATGCTTGCATCTTATCATTTCTAGAGGTTTTACTTCCCTAGACTACTTCTAGGTTAGTCTTGATTTCTCATTAGATGAAATTTATTGCACAACCACCTAGTCTGCAATCAAGCTAAAAACAAATTATCTACAATGACATTGCCTAGATACAAAGTTATAGGGACAAGAGAACGGGATCATGAAGTGGGCACAACAGGGGTAGTGCAAACGATATGTAGACATGGAGCAGCCACCTTGCTGACTATCAAACCAGCCAAAATCATGGAAGAAATCTGCCATAATAGCAATCCTCTCGCATGACCCACATGATCATGGATACTCGAGGCCGAGTCAAAAATGAATGCATTATGAGTCTGCCAGATGTGCCAAAGACCAGTCCATCGCATAAAATGAAAGAGATGAGGATATGGATGTAACATGGTTGTGGACTGCATTTTACCAAAAAAACCGAGGTTGGATGGCCGTCTGCTGACATGTGATAGAGGTCCATGCTTGGAAAATGAAGTGCCAAATCTGTCTAACAATTGGAAATCTTCTTTCTTTTTTTCGTGAATGAGTGTATATTAATATTGGAATATTTACATCCTGCCTTCAGGCCAACCAAAACAAAAAGGATACAAGTCTCACATTTTTACATCAGACCATCAGGTCAGCATAGAAAAGAAAACACAGATACAACTAAAAGTCTATCACAACTCTAACTCTGGAAGGTCACTCAGAAAGGACAGCTGGGGTAGAGCGAACAATATCCAGCCAAGGAGCAACAATGTCAGGAAGAACCAGATTATCTGAGACCATAGAGGATGCCATAATACTAAACCACGAACATGGGCCACATGCCCATGGATGCCCGATACTGAATCAAAAATGAAGGCATTCTGAGTATGCCAAGTATGTCACGGGGCTGTCCATCTAAGGAAATGGAAAAGGTAGGAATAATCGGAATGCAAAGAAGACGAGGGAATCATGTTTCCCATAACTCATGAGCGAACCGGTGCTGAGTTGTCGCGGACCACACACGGGAAACAAAACTCCAAATTTATTTAGCAACAGGGCAGGAGACAAAAAGATAAAGCATTGTTTCATCTCATGTAGTACAGAACACACAATGACCAATAGAGATCTTGCGGGCTCGCAGCACATCACAAGTTGGAAGACCCCCAATTAGTAGCCTCCACATGAACACTTTACCCTGATACGGAACCTTAGATTTCCAAAGCTAGATGAGTCTTTCTTGCCACTTCTTTTTACTATCCCAAGTATGCCATACTTTGTTAGCCTTTTTCGTGGTCCATCTTTTGACAACCACCATTTGATGATAAATTTGGTTAGCTGACATTTTCTCAAAATCATCAGGAATCACAAACATCCAATCACACCATGGTGAAGAGTGCTGTAACATTGGCAAAGGGGAGAATTGTAGAGGGAGCTCACGCTCAACCGCTAAGACCCACGGACCACTTATTGTTTCAAGCGTTTCAAGCGAGCTCTGATGGCTCTCTCTCACCTAGCCGACGCCCCGTCGATCCTATGAGTGTAGTGACCTTATCTTGATGTCGAAATGAGTTACCTCCTCTCCCGCGCACTCCGGTAGCTCCACGACCTAAGTGCAAGCTTCAAGCAAGCTCCATCCTCAAGCTCCAGGCTACAAGCTCCATAGCCATGAGCAAGAGAAGAGAAAAGAAGAGAAGAAGAGAGGGGAAGATGGAGAGCTTCTCCTCCCTGGTCCCTCATCCTTACACACTCACTCCCTCACACTCTCACACTCCCTCTCTCAAGCACAAGCTCAAGCAAGCAAGCAAGAAGAAGAAGAAGAAGAGGAGAACCACTTTTAGCCATACACAAGAATGAGCTTCTCATTTACTTTTCAACTTTATATACAAAACCCTAAATCCCTTTTGGGCGGTCATCTCCTTATCCCCTTTTTTATATGACCGGCCGTGACCTAGGCCATTTTTCCCATTGTCCTTCTATCTTTCTAGCTTCCTTTCCACTGCCCGTCTACATTTACAAATTGCATGGTTGAGAGCCCGATGCTCCTTAAATTAAATCATGATGCGCTTGCGCTCTTTTACAGAAGTATTGACTTGCACTTTTCCTTGTGCGTCTTTTTTCCTTATTTAGGATTTTTTTGCGCTTTTTGTGTTTCTAGATTTTTCTTGGCACGCCTTCGTTTTCCGTTTCACTTTGCCTCGGTCTTTGTCTTCTGCTTTAGCTTTTCCAGATTTTCCACCTTGTTCGTTTGACGGTTAACATGACCCCTCTCCTAGACGAGTGTCAGTCCCATGGCACTCACTGTTGTAGGTAGCAGGCTTTGGCATGCATTGAAGACGTGGGTGGAAGGGATATCTATGGTTGCCGTGGAGTCTTGGTGGTGGTGTGGAGGAAGGTCGTTGGAGGGACGTTGGTGGCCTAGGTGGCTGGTGGTAGGATTGTTGGAGTTGGTGGTAGGGCTGTTCTTTGTTGGGGATTACACTGTCAGCTAGCACAAGTGTTGGTTTGTTGGGGATTTTGCACATGACGATTCTTGGCGGATTTGCAGGATGATAAAGGATACGAATTCAGAGTTGAGTATCGATGAAGAGAGAACGACACTTTCGTTGGAGTCTTCAATACCTGCAATTGAAAACCTCTCATAGGTGGTCTCTCCCTAGGGGCAGTGCTAGTCTTCTTTATCGTGCACAAGACGTAGTTCAATTAGTTTGGGAGATAGGTTGAACTCTAAGCAAGGAGAGTATTGTCCTGCACTTGAGGACCCAAACTGTGTATATATTTTGGTGCAGATAGTATATGAGTACGTGTGCATACTTAGATATTATGTAGTTAGAAGACCGCGGGCTGGTTTCTCGTAACAATGTGTGGATGAAGCAAAGTTGTTCATGTTGAGAAGAAGTACACGCGAAGATGTATGAAACATCCTTTGCGTTGTGACTGTACGATGTAGCATAATTGAACACAGGGACACCGCACTTTCGGTAGCTGGGAGCTATTGGACTTGCTTGATGAGAATGGTGTACTTTTCATGGCCATTCGTGCGGTGCTTACCATGATTGATTGCAATGGTATTAAGGTAGAGTGCAAGAGGGAATCGTGCGAATGGGTCAGGGTGACAGGTCTACCCATAGGCGAGACAAGCTTTCTAGGTATGTCCTGCCCTTGATGTGCCCTGAATAATTGTGGGTGATGTTGAAGGGCTAGGAGAATAGGGACGGAGCCAGCCGACCAAGGTCACTGGACGTACCTAATTTGAGGACCCCTAGGTGTTGTGCTGTGATCGTGGGTGCTTTTTAGCTTTTCGTTCTTTTTTTTTTCTTTTTTTTTCTTTTTTTTTCTTTTTTTCATTTTTTTCTTTTTTTTATTTGGGTGACTTACCTGAGTACAACCGTTGCAATATGTTGAGGCTAGCAGCCTTTCAATGGGTTGGGGAATGTCAAGCTTCGAAGGCTCAGGAAATGGATATTACAGCGATGAGTGTGTCTTAGCCTCGTTGTTGGAGATGCAGTTGTTGAGATGGGGAGATACACTTGAGATTTTGCAACCCTCTTTGGAACATGCGATGTTGATACAATTAAGGTAAGAGCTGCCGTGAGTGCCTGGTGTAGAGTGTAACCCAGAAAGAGAAAGTGGTTAAGATCATGCTTTGGGCCATGCGACATGGGCGATCGGCAAGGGTGAGTGGTCTTGCGGTGAGTTGGGCATTGAACACGTTCGCATGAAGATCTGCGTCGTCCTGCATCCACTTGTCACTTCATGAGAGTATATGCAAGTCGTATGCATCAAGTACAACGAACAGATGCAATCATGTCAAGATATTACTTAATCAAAATCCTATGATGCTAATTGCGATGTATATTCCGGTGCTTGTTAAAGACGTGGCATAGATTAGCAGTAGGTAAGGAAAGTGTATACAGGTAGGGAGTCTGCCCCTTTAACCATTTAAAGACAAAAAGTTATGGCAGGATGGGCTTTGTTAAGCAGCTTCTATATCATAGGGGCTACTCTATTTGTACAAGGCGGGGCGAGTCCGGGTGGTTGTGCGACTGAGGCTGTGCCGGTGAGAGGCTCCTGTGAGGCTGGGCGGGAAAGATGTCGGCTGGGACTCGGATGGTGTAGTTCCTAGCCACAACTGTTTCCAGAATGCTTTTAAACAATGCATCAAATTCTTGCTTGTCTCGAGCTGCCCTCTCCTCTTTCGAGCATCTGGTGCCCGATTGTCTGCCGGGAGCCTGCACGACTAGTGTTGCCACACCCCGTGTGCTCCCTTGAGTCCTCGTCCTCTTGGCTTGGGGGGTTTTCGGCCTGCGTCTTGGGCGGTGTCGTTTGGAGCCGCTTTTCGGCGCGTACCTCTTTAGAGTAGCCATGTGGCGTTCTGGTGGGGGCGTTAGTGCCTTATACTCTTTCCGACGGCGAAGAGCTTCCTTGCATGCTAGCTGTACTATGTGGTCCATGACTACTACCGTAGAGGGGACCTGCAAAATGCGAACCAAGGATTAGGCCCTGATGCAGGATAAAACTATTCGCATGGAAGGGATTATACAGTGGGTTATCAAGCGCATATGACTGGGAGGAGAGAGGTGAGGCATGCAATGTTTGTTATAGAGGGATGGCCCCCATGATGATGTTCGTTTTGCCTCCAACTATTAGCAAATCTTGGCTTATGCTAAGTTGTATGGACTAGTTGTCATGGAGTGGGGCAGGGCTCATCCCCAAAAGAATAGACCGGAAAGGGGAAAGGTGCATAGTTAGGGACGATGCCTCGTCTACATCATCAGAGATGTTGGTCAGGGCTTCCTATGGCGGTAATGAGGGTTGCATGCCCTCCACCTGGAGGTGGGAATGGTCACACGACTTCTAAATGTGTGGTGAGAGGAGGACCTGAGGAGCTCAGCCTGTCAAATCCAACTCTTCTTCTTGCGCTTGACTATCATTGCTTGTGTGTTGATGCTATCTATACAGGGTCGCAAAATTCATTGTTTATTTACATACATATTTACGAATCCATGTCACTTCACGAGGATAAAAACCAATTGTAGAACTCCGGATTGTACTGGAGTGTGACACATGCATCCAGTACTCGTGGAAGCATACTTAATAACGATAGATATTTTGCAACATCGAGTAGCATGGTACCTTGTCCGAGTCTATTGGGAACATGTAACTCTTCCTCAGTGAGAACCTTATCAGCCAAAGAGTTCTCTTGGCTAGTTCTAGCTAAGTCCGTACCTCGAATGGCAGTCAACACTCGAAATGAAGTTGGTGCCACATAGGTTGGGTCTCTTTGAGATCGCCATTTGGCCAATCACTCCTCTAAGACTATCATAATTTGGATTTCTAATTCGGCCATTGCAACCCGGTTTTCAAACCAACGTTTTTCAAATTGACTTCAACCCTCTAATTGTCACTTTAGTTTCTCTATCTCTAAGAGACTTGGTTGGCAGAGCACATCATTGAATGTTTTAGTTAAACGTAGTTCGTCGGCTTCCTTGTCAGAGGTGACTCGCATGCGTTCATACAGGAGCCGGTCATAGTGCTCGTCAAGATGTTCTTGCTCTTCCTAGGATAGGAGAAATGGCAAGTATTCTTCAAGCTACTCCCTAGGGAATGCGCCCATGTCTGCAAGGACGTAGACACGTGCGAATACCCTGAGTTTAGCATCCAACTCGGTTAAGCATTCTGCGACACTTCTATGTTCAATGAGGGCTTGCTCGGTCGCTATCTCATGCAAGGTTCTAGGAGTTTGCCGAGGCTTTAGCATAGCTAGGGGCTCAGACCTAGATGAGCAAGATTGGTCAACGCTAGAATTGCTTATGCTCTCGGGGTTTTCATGTTTCTCTTGAGGCTTTGTTATTGCATAGCCGATGGTTGACCTCCTGTCATAAGTGCAACCAGCCCAGTCAGCATCAGTATACCCCATCAAGTCAAGGGTCATGGTTCTTCTTGGATATGGCTGATATAGATTTGTCACCTTGTTGTGACAGCGTTGTATCCACTCTTGATTGGTCAATGCGAGTTCTGTTGTTAGTGGATTGAGTGTTGCAAGTAATTGTTGATGGTAGCGGCTGCTTTGATTTTTCAGAACACACGGATGTGTCTGAGGTTTCACCGCTATTAGGAGAGACATCAATGGGTTCATTGGTGGATGGACTCCGTGCTTTATTCCTCAGCTCTTTAACACTCTTGGTTTCAATCTTCTTGGGATCTATACACGCTTCATAGGTCAAGATATTAAAATCTGCTCCTTCATCAATCAGAGCATCGACAATGTACTCTCTTTTTGTGGTGAGTTTGACCCTAAGATAAGGAGGTAGTACTATGTCTTCGTCTTCCGGGTCTTGGCTTGTAAATTTAAGCCTTCTGATAAATACCCTTGAGTCCCCAACTGCACGACCAGATGTGGATTCTCCACTGATGTCTTGGATCGTCTGTGCAGTGCTATTCATCTATCGTTAGGATTGTTATATCTAGTCATTCTCGCCGTTGTAGCTTGATGTTGTTACTTTCCGTTTTGACTAGATGCAGTCCAAATGCAACACATACGTGCTTTTGCAGTGTGGCCTTTTTGCCCTTGTTGGCTAGATTGGCCCATTGAGGTTCTAGGGTCTCTGTTTGTCTCTGTTCTTTGGGTGTGGGCTTTTGGTTGCTCTTATGCAAGTGAGAATCCATGCTCGTGTAGAGCCATTACTACACTAGGGTCTAATTTGGAGGACGGCGCGTGTTCTCTCTCCAGCCTACTCGGGGGAGGTGCGGAGAGGGCAGAGCCCCCTCTGCGGGGGTCCGGGGGGTTTATGGCTCAGCGGATTGTCTCTAGGACTCTAGGTCTCGCGACAGCCTACGCAAGCTGCTAATCGGCTGCGCCTTACAAATTTGCCTATTCCTTGCGCTAGAATTGAGTTCTGAGCATGAGGAGGACTCGTGACAGATTGTGCGGTTGAGCTCTAGCTGCGTTTGGTCAAATTTTTGGAAAATTTGGAAAAGTCTACACTCGGCTCAACTTGTTCGAATTGTAGGGGCCGAGTGGGTGACTCAAACGGGCCGAGGTGCTCACTTGGACAGGCCGAAAAGGTCCACTCGGACGGGGTCACTCGGACAGGCCGAGGGAGTCTACTCGGACGGGCTGAGGCACACGGGCCAAGGGCTGAATTAGGTTTGTCTAAGGGCCGAGTTTTGCGCAGGCCGAGAGCCGAATTGGGTTACTCGGACGGCTGAGTGGGATGGTTGGCCGAGGGCCGATTCTGGGACTCAGCCCAGAAACCGGCCGCTTGGACGGGCCGAGTTGCGCGCGACGAGGCAGCGCCGAGGCGATTTTGATCGAAACCGACGATTTAGCTAATCATTTCACACACAACCTTCCAGATCACAACTAGGGTGCAAGGGGAAGTGATTGATATATCTGAAGCGATGGGTAGGCTCTCCTGCGACAAGATGGAATCGATTCTCCGCGGGCTCTCTCTCTCTCTCACTCACTGCAAGGGTTTCAAGTGAGCTCTCCCTTGGCTTCTTGGCTCTTAAATCCCTTCCTGGGTAAGGTTTGGACGCTCCCAATCACTCATTGCCGACATTAAGCATCCCAAGCAATCTTCTTGCTATTTTTTACATGATTTGTGCCCTGTTTTGCCCTGTTTTGCAACGGTAAACCCTACCCTTTTCCGATTCAATTTCCTAATCCTAACCTACGCTAAATGCAACAAGAATCGAAAGCAAAAAACTGAAATGATTTTTCCATGTTTTCCAATCATCAAACAAAAAAAAAAACCCAAAATACTTACTTTCTTTGAAGATAAAAAAAGCTAACTTCCTACCTATCTCAAGCTTTGGTTCGGGGATGATTCCCTTACTTCGGTGCTCAATATGAGGTGCACAAGTGCTCAAGCTTGAATCCGTTGGTCCCGGCAACGGAACCAAAATGTAGAGGGAGCTTACGCTTAACCGCCAAGACCCACGGACGGCTTATTGTTTCAAGTGTTTCAAGCGAGCTCTAATGGCTATCTCTCACCTAACCGACACGCCGTCGATCCTACGAGTGTAGTGAGCTTACCTTGATTCCGAAATGAGTTACCTCCTCTCCCGCGCACTTCGGTAGCTCCACGATCCAAGTGCAAGCTTCAAGCAAGCTCCATTCTCAAGCTCCATAGCTACGAGTAAGACGAGAGAAGAGAAGAGAAGAGAAGAAGAGAGGGGAAGATGGAGAGCTTCTCATCCCCGGTCCCTCACCCTCACACACTCACTCCCTCACTCTCTCACACTCCCTCTCTCAAGCACAAGCTCAAGCAAGGAAGCAAGAAGAAGAAGAAGAAGAGGAGAACCACTTTTGGCCACACACAAGAATGAGTTTCTCATTCACTTTTCAACTTTATATACAAAACCCTAAATCCCTTTTGGGCGGTCATCCCCTTATCCCCTTTTTTACATGGTCGGCCGTGGCCTAGGCCCTTTTTCCCATTGTCCTATCTTTCTAGCTTGCTTTCCACCGCCCGTCTACATTTACAAATTGCACGGGTGAGAGCCCGACGCTCCTTAAATTAAATCATGATGCGCTTGCGCTCTTTTACAAAAGTATTGACTTGCGCTTTTCCTTGTGCGCATTTTTCCCTTATTTAGGACTTTTCTGTGCTTTTTGTGTTTCTAGATTTTTCTTGGTGCGCCTTTGTCTTCCGTTTCACTTTGCCTTGGTCTTTGTCTTCTGCTTTAGCTTTTCCAGATTTTCCACCTTGTTCATCTGACGGTTAACAAGAACCTCAAAAGCCAGTCTTGTATAGATGACCAAATGTCATGATAACCTCCAGGTACCTGAAAGTGTTGACGGATACGCCGAAAAGAATAAAGATGAGCTTGTCCAGGAATGACCCCATCAAGGACTATCTACAACTCCAAACGAGCCATCCAATTAAACTTATCTTTGTGCAAATCTTTATGAGGCTAATCCAACAACGTAGAAGTAGCCATCACTTTTCCTGGCAACGAATTCTTCTCCTCACGAGAATCAGGAGGGCGCCAAAATGCGAGACGTAACATCGCTTGCCAAGAGGCAATCAAATGAGAAAGAAGAAAAGACTGAGAGGCCTTTACAGGTCTTGTGGAATTAAGCACATGCCACTAGGAAGCATGAATAACCTTGTTGCCATGAGAGATTCTAGTCTTTTCTATGATAAATTTTGCAATGTCTGACTAGGGATGACTCTCTATACATAATGCCTGGAAAAGTGCTAGCCTCAAGGCTGCTATATGCAAGTTAGCATCCAACAAAGCTACTCCCCCCATCCTTTTAGGAGTAGTAATATGCTGCCATGAAATCCACACTTGGCCTAAGCGATTCCTTTTCTTTTTCCACAACATGAATTGGATAGGTTGAACCAATTCCAGAAGAGACTTCTTGGTCCAAGGAAGAAGAGGTAGGAAATACGAGATCATGCTGATCATGATGCATTGAGCAACCTTAAGTCACACATGAAGAGGCCAGCCTTGAGACTTCCAGTCACAATTGGAAAACTTCTCTTTTTTTTTTTCTTCTTCCGTAATGGATGTTATATTTATAAAGTACTAAACGACAAAAGAGTTACAAAAGTCATGGCAAAGACAGAGGAAATTGCCATATGCCAAGGAAGTAAGTCCTCCCGAGGGAGTAAGAGTGCCGAATGAGATCTATCTGCCAATGCAAGAGACCTTTAAGCCTCGCAATATGTCCTTGAACATTAGAGGCTGAATCAAAAAGAAAAGCATTCCGAATGGTCCAATTGTGCCAACTGCCCCAGTATCTAAGGAAGTGAAACAAGATCTTCATATGCGATTGTGCCGGTGTGGGGTATTTGGGGCGCATAAAAACCCAATCAAAAGGGCTTATCGAGAAACCAACCACTGCTCGCCAAACCGCTGAGAAGAGTGACCAGATTTTCTTAGCAAGAGGGCAAGAAATAAATCGATGACGGGCCGATTCCACACTGGTGTTGCAAAAGAAACAATTGCCGATGCTTGGAAAGGGCTGAAGCAAGAGGAAGACCACCAATCATCACCCTCCAAAGAAAGACCTTGCATTTGAAAGGTGTCTTGTTCAACCAGCCCTCCATCACAATTGCCTTCCACCATGACTGAGATTTCCGCAATCCCCATACAGTATTAGCTTTAGTAACTAGCCATTGATGATCTTTAATCAGAAGATGATACACGTGGTTAGCTGAGGCCTTTTCCAGCGGGCCTGCAAGGTCCCAATCCTACCAGGGACGATCCGAAGCAAGGGCAGGAAAGGGTTGTCTGCTCTGGAGCACCAGCAAAAGCTGTTCCCATAAATCACGGTATCCACGAGGGATCCTGAAAAGCCTCCTGGCTGGATGAAACGATATCGACACATTGCGACTGGCAAGGGTGGCATCTGCAACAACTGAAGTCAAGCCCAAACGTGCCATGCGATTAAATTTTGGTCTGAGCTCATGTTTACCTTCCCAAGAAAGTAATCGCGAGGCTGCCAACAATTCCAGTTGAAAAGAGTTAGTAGCTAAACGGTCCTCCGCTGGATGCCAATGAGTCTTCTGGAGAACCAATTTCCAGGAACATACCAAATAAGCAAGCAGGGATAAAGGACTAGAAAACCGAGAGTCTGCATTAAGAACATGTCACCAGGAGCTCCGAATTTGGGTATTACCATGCACAAGCCCATGATCCTCAAGAAAATAACGGGCTATAAAGACCCACGGATGATGATCCAAGCACATGGCACGTAAAAGAGACCAACGGAGTGCCAGGATATGAGTCTCGGCATCCAAAATAGCCCCACCACCCATGCGTTTGGGGATACATGCATGCGACCAAGAAATCCATGAAATGCCTACATGCAAGGAGTCCTTCTTCCATAACATGAAACGAATGTATTGAGTAAGAGCATTTAATGTAGTAGTAGTCCAAGGCAGCAATGGCAAGAAGTATGTGAGCATTGGCAACATAATTGTCTGAGCCACTTTGAGGCGAACATGGAAGGGCCAAGCCTGTGACTTCCAATACAGAAACTTAGCTGCCTTTTTGTGTGAAATCCACTCTAGTAGTTGCTTTGGCCGAACATCAACACCCAAAGGGTACCCAAGATGCGTGACAATGGAACTACGGGGAACAACCATTCCCTGCTAGTCCAATGACTGTAAATCTGACTCCGTGCAACCAAGAATGGCTGATTTCAAAGCATTAATATGAAGACTTGAAGCATGGCCAAAGAGAGTCCAAACATCTAATGCGTTGCGAAGATTATCCTTGTCCGCACACAAAATCATAAAGCTGTCATCAGCCAAGGATTGACTAATGAAGTGCTGTCCAAAAGGAAGAGGACAATCCAGCCAACTGAGTAGAAGCTGCCATATGAGATAACATCAAAAGAACCGGATGATTCGCAAGGGCAAAAAAGAGAGGACTCAAAGGGCAACCCTGTCTCATAGAGCGTGCAAGGACAAATGGCTTAGTAACACCACCATTCAGCATAACTCGCGAAGAAGCCGCAGCACTAATAGTATAGATCAAACGAGACATCCAAGTACCAAAGCCCATAGTAGGCATAAGTTCTGCAATGAAAGACCAGTCTAAATAATCAAAAGCCTTTTCCAGGTCCAATTGAATAATACCACCTCCTGATTAGAGTGCCTTGCATAGTCAATAGCCATTTGCACATTTAAGACATTATGCAGAACGTTTCGGCCCTTAATGAAACCATATTGAAGAGAATGCACAATGGCAGGAAGATGCTTGTGGAGCCGATTCACCATCACTTTGGAAAAGATTTTATACATTGAACCCATAAAAGAAATTGGTCGCCAATGTTTCAACATAGATGGCGAAGGAACTTTTGAAAGCAGTTTGATAAGACCTTCTTTCCATAAGGAAGGCATGAATCCCGTTTCCCAAACCTGCCGAAACATAGCCGTCAATGGTTTCACCAGTTGGGTAGCGAAAACCTCAAAGAAATCATTGGTGAGACCATCCCAACCGGGACTTTTATCCTTGGGCAAGTGTAACAAAACATCCATAACCTCCGGCTCACGAATATCTGTCTCCAAAGTAGTTTGCATGTCATGTGGAACCTGATTGCGGACCAAATCATAGAAAACTGAGCGGGCATGAGTAATTTGGTCAGAAGGTGAAGGAGTAGAACCAAGAAGGTCTAGAAAATAATTCCTACACATATTCACAATACTCTGAGGATCAGTGACCATTTGATCTTCTGCATCCTGGAGTCTAGTTATATTCTCTCGAGCAGGAGATGCATGGAGAGCTCGAAAGAACTTATGAGTTTGACAAGTACTATCTTGCAAATTCTCAGTCAAATTTTGCAATTTGGCCTGCTGATAAGATTTCAACTAAAACTCTTTAATAAGATCAGTCAAACGCTTAGCCAATGGCAGCAAAAATACATCATCTGGAGTCTCCACCAGTAGAGAACGAACCAAAGCCAGTAATTTCTCTGTTGCTTGTCATTGCCGCCGACAAAGAGAGGCATGATGGATCCCATACTGCCGAACAATCCACTACACATTAGAGAGCAATCGTTCAAAAGAAGCATTGCCCTCAGAGGAGAAGTCCAATAAAAATCTACCAATCAATTGCTGCATATAACCGTGAAAGATTGAATGCTTCAAATAAGACGAGTTGAAACGCAAAGGGAGTCTATCCAGAAATCGTTTAAAAGGTGCAATGGGTTGTACAAGCATCTCAAGCTGTAGAGGAAAATGCTCCGACAAGGCATATTGCTGCAACACTTTCATTTCCAGCATCTCAAGAAGAAAAGCATCATCCTGCATGATGTACATGCGGTCCAACCGCGACCATGTAGTTGTATACTGCGCATAATGAAAAGTAAATCCTGTAGAAGAAGGGTGTAGCCATGACCAGAGATCTTGCTTAAGTACGGCAAGAGCAAACGCATTCCACACACGGCTTTCTGGAGCTTCCATCACCGAATGCTCTGATGTGGACTGTGAAGAATCAATACACATATTAAAATCCCCCATCAACAAACCCCGCCTGCCAAGTGACAAGGAGGTCTGCAAAGTATTCCAAAGATCCCGACGGAATAAAGGGTCATTTGGAGCATAGAGCCCAAGTAACCATAAGATCTCTCCTTCAAATAAAACTTCAATCACCACAAAATGACCATGTAGATCATTTTTAATAAGAACAGGCTGATATTTCTCATGTACAATCATAAGCACACCAGAATAATGCATGGCATGTGTCCCTGCATAAAACAAGTGAAACCCATGGCAATCCACAACTTTTCCTGCTTCACCGTGACTCTTGTGCTCAACAGCACACAAGACATCCCACTGATTCTCATGCAATACACTCCACATGGCATGTTGCTTATTGCGAGAACAAATGCCTCGCACATTCCACGTGGCTATCTTCATGTGTATTCAAAAAAGAAAATTAGGAACGAGGCAAAGCTTGCCTTGATTTAACCTTTTCTGCTAGAATGTCCAGGACATCCTCATCCAAAAAATCAGCTAACATGGCAAAAGAGTTCTGACGGCCAGATTTAGAGGTAGAAGGTGTATCCATTGTCTTGGGAATGGAACGGAGATAACGACGATCCCATGGGGTAATCACGTTACCTCTAGCATCAAAAGCCAACTTAGCAGCTAGGCCCTTCGGACCGTCCGTATATACTTTCCTAGTAGGCTGATTGCGAGGAGTAGAAGAAACCATAGCATGAGTAGTGTGCTCTGAAGACAACATGTCTTTCATGCGCATATAAGTACCTAAGGAATCTTGTGAAGCATTAGGCACAGTATCTGCCATGCCAGCATCAAACCTTTTACCTTTTTTGGCACGGACATCTACCCAGTCATTGTCACGGGAATCCAAACCCGAAATATGTTGTTTCCCTTTATCCAAAACTTTAGGTGGCTGGGTTGCATCCTACGACTGAGCATCAAGGACCATATCTTCCATGGGAGGCAAAACATGCTCAGCATTTGAAGTTGGTTGCTTCGTTGGGCTTTCGGCCATAAAATGCCCCAATTTTCCACATGAAAAACAATGCACTGCAAAGTTAGCCCATTTCAAACGAAAGTGCAAAGGATGCATGCCAGAGCAATTAAGACGTAACCAAGCAGGCCTTTTCGGAGCAGTGTCCCATAACATACACAAACGGTTAGGATTCATGGCCCTTAGGCTCGGGGGAACCAAAACAGGGCCCACAACTGCCATGGCATCCTTTAACAGTGGCCAATAGACAGGTGGACAATTTTCCACTTCCACCCACACCGGGCATTCGCGTTGAAGCAAGCACTGAAAATCTGCCATTAGGCGCCATGGCATAACATGGACCAAACGGCGATCAAGGAACAATGGCAGCTTAGTCAGTAGATCGGCACGATGCTTCTCAGATTTCAACAACACTTCATAAAAGCCTCGGGGCCCAACAAAAATCTCTTCAACACACTCTGCTTGTAGTAGACTTTGCAGCCACTGGCGAACATAGGAAAGCACTGGCATCCTACCAGTGAAGAAGAGTATAACAGCACGTTCATAAAACACTAAGAATGAACGCAAGACATTTTTCGGGTCCACAGTGGCTTCCAAAACATCTTCAGTTCCAAAGTCAAAAAATGCTTCATGATTATGTTGAACACAATCACCAAGCAGAGTGTTGGCAAAGTCCAACAAATGCTCCTAGTCAACATCCTGAGAATCCATAGAATCAGAAGCAACTTGAGCATAAGAACGTTCCTGATGATCTATTGTATCTTCCGAAGTATGCTTGGTGCATTGCCCGCAGCTGGACGTCAGGACCAGGTGGCATCTCTGTGCAAAGAACCATATCCTCTGGTTCCTTTGTATCAGAATCCGGACCAAGGGCTGCCACCGTTTGGTCAATAATGGCCATATCCAGACCAGCCATGTTGTATCACCACTTAAGAAAACAAGAGATCTGAAGCTATTTGCAGGGCGCTCTCTCTCTCTCTCTCTGCTACCACAGTCTGCCCGAAAGCAAAGCAAGATGCCACGAACAGACCTTGTGCAGGTCAGATGCAGAGCCACTATCCGCAAGTAAGACGACCTTCAAGCAGGGTGCGCTGAAGACTGCCCGAACAGCAGGTCTGTTTCCGCCTAGGGCAGAGCTATCCCTTCTCCCAATGTGGTGTCTGTGTCTCAGGAACAGATCTGGGCACCACAGGAACAGGTTGCAGGCGTGCACGGGCAGAGGTTGCGGAAGGCAGGTACAGATGACAGGTTGCAGGCGTGCAGGGACAGCTCGCAGGACGACAGGGGCAGAGCTCGTGGAAGGCAGAAACGGCGCAGGCCTCTCTCTCTCTTTGTCTCTCTCTCACGGAACAGGGCGACACTGGAAGGAAGGTCGCACGCCGGTAAGCACCATGGGTCGACAGGATATTTACAGGTAGGCAAGGGCAGGGATCAATGTTACGAGTAGGGCAGAACGGACCCTGCACTAGTCTGAGGGGAGAACGCAGGCAGGGTGCAGGGCAGGTAAGCACGTCCGCACGTCAGGGGGAGTCAGATCCGCCATCGCTTCTCCGTCTCTCTCTTTTTTTTTTTTTTTTTTTTGTAAAAGGTAATTGTATTAATTACTAAAAAAATACAAGATTACTTGATTACAAGAAACATGACGACAATCCAAGCCATCATGTGAAGAGGTGCTAAGTACTACAAGTTACAATTTCATGGCAAGGTTGCGGAGGAAATTGCCGTATGCCAAGGACGGAAGTCCTCCGTAGAGAGCAAATCAGAACGATGGAGAAGGGCTAACTGCCAATACAAGAGGCCCTTAAGCCTCACAATATGCCGCTGAACATTATGGGCGGAGTCAAACAGAAAAGCATTCCGAATGGTCCAGTTATGCCAACAGCCCCAGTATCGAAGAAAGTGATACATGAGCTTCATATGTGGCTGTGCGGGAGTAGGGTATTTGGGCTGGCCCAAAACCCAATCAAAGGGGCGCAGTGTGATACCAACCACCCCTCGCCAAACGGCTGACAAAAATAACCAGACTTTCTTAGCGATGGGGCAAGAAATAAATCGGTGGCGGGCGGATTCCATAGTAGTGGTGCAACTTCTCTCTCTCTCTCTCTCTCTCTCTCTCTCTCTCTCTCTCTCCAACTTATAACTTCTTCCAGCTTATAGCTTTCATTAATATCTTCCAACTTACAACTTTAAGTTCTTCGATTTATAATATCTTTGTAACTAGGATATTACATAATCCTGGTCTTCCCTTGATGATTGATGTTCCCATTCCCATTTCACCCCTTCTGAAAATTCTTGTTCCCATTCCTGTCCCTATTCCTGTTTGCGTTCCTGTTCCAAAGTTTACCTCAACTATGCTGGAAACTCCCTGAAACTACATATTTCTGTTTCTGATGATGAAAGGGAATTGTTTTCATTTCAAAGTTTCTCCCACACCCTCATATGATAGAACATATGGAATGTGTGTTTCCTTACAAAGTCCACAGAAACTAGTGTGTCGTTTCAATGACTGCAGGGTGCTGACTTCACAAACGCCAATCTTACGGGTGCTAATCTAGAGGGAGCCAATTTAAAGGTAATTGAATGTGCAACTATATTTTATTTTCACCTTCAAGTAAGATCTTTGTATTGAAACAAGGTATATTATACTGAGCTAAAAGGTTCTAGTCCCATTTTTAGTCAGGTTGCAACTGTGCTGGTAATCCATAAGTTTCTGTTTTTGGCTGGTCAGGGTGCTACTCTAGTTGGAGCAAACTTGAGCAGAGCAAATCTCCACCGGGTCTATCTTAGAGATGCTAACCTGCGAGATACGGTAACATCTTTTAGTTGTATGGCAAAAAGCAGAGCACTCTGTAAACAGTGGATTGAACTACTCAGGCTCTTGTTTCAATCAGCAGGATCTAGCTGTGTTTACTTCTTGATAGTACTGTGTAATTGCAGCTTCTGGAAGGTGCCAATCTGGAAGGAGCCAACCTTCTGAATGCAAGCAGGTGATAACTAGGATTGAGAGCAGCCAATCAATTTGGTGAAAGCAGGAGTGGCAGTAAGTATTGAGTAATAAATTTGTATTTTATAGCCATTGTAAAATTCTTTCAAGTCCCATGCTATAGTTGTGGAGTCCACAATATCTGTGGGAGCAATTTACAAAGTCGACCTGCATCCTCCTCACAGCAAGATGTAAAGAAGACTGATATGTACATAAAGAATCAAGGGTTTTTCCCAGAGTCTTGTTAAGATTCTAGTAATGATTATAGTGCTTTCCTATTCTTACTGTCATTGATCACAATGTACTGCGGATACATATGTTATCATTGATTATATGGAAGTGGGTAGACATGTTAATGTCAGTTTCCTGTACTTTACTACAAAGAAACAAGTGGCATCTGCCAGCCCTCTGAAGGCTGCGACATTGAGCTGAACTGAATCCCTCATTGCTGCTGCTTCTGATTTGGATTTTCTGTAACAGCTTTCTTAAGGCTGCTGACTTGATGTTGTTGAGCTCAAGCTCATTTGCTGCTGGGGGATTGATGGATGTAGGAGCCAGGGCATATTGAAACTTTGCTATTACATGCTTTTCCAGAGCTGTAAACAATTCAGAGTCCATTTATCTCATAAGCCCGGTTAAGTCTTGGAGCAGAATGTAATCCTGTGGTGCTTCTAAGCTGGTGCAAAAAGAAAGTCTGGCCCAGGCACTGAATTTTGCCATCCTGGTTGTTTGCAAATCAGTCATTCACCAAATATGCCAGTGAAGACGTGAATGTCTATGGCAGGACCTAACTAGGTGGATTTGGTTGCTTACTACTATCATCTCAGTAGACAGTATCATCAAATTGTTTTTGCATGACCTCATTACATTTGACCTGACGTGTACCAGCTCAATATGTAATTTTTGATGAAGCAAGTTTTGTATACAGTAACATTAATTTGATTTTAAAATGACCTTACATTTGACCTGAAGGTACCAGCTCAGTATGTGATTTTTTATCAAACAAGCTGTGTGTGTAATACATATGTTTGTAAAAATCTTCAACTGTGTAGGAGCCAGGTTCAGTAAATCCTCGGTCTTATTGCACTTTTATCAGTTATTAATAACCGGATGATCTTTTGGTATCTTGCATCAATACTCTCTTGTAGTCCTATACTTGCCCTTTGTTTTACTTCTTGAACTACTTAAACTTCAGTAAATGTATAGTCAGCTGCATCCTCCTTATAAGCCGACTGTGAACTTGCTAATACAAGGATGGTATTATGAACACCTAGTCAGTGTTGATGTTGGTTTTGTGTGGTGCCATGATCTTTGTTCCTTGCTTTATGCAATATTAGTTTGTTTGAGTCAAGGTGAGAATCATGTAGTCATCATTTTCAGTTTTGTTTTTTCATTTTGAAAAACAATAACACTGTCAAGGTCAAGCAGAAAGGTAATTATTAGCTCAACATAAGACCTCAATTTGTAATACAGTATTCTGAACTTGATCCTAACCACAAACTGCATCTTTTTTTTTCTTTCATTTTTTGAATTGCATCATCCAATGAAAATCCTCAGTGATTGTTATTCTATGCATCCAAATGTACTTAAATGGTGCATTGAGCATTATTTGTTATTGCTAAATTGATTTACAGCTAAGAAATGTAGCAGAGAGATTCTGCTCTCTTGAAAATCAAGAACACACTAGATAACTGGAAGCATGAGGGTTACAAATATGGATGTTTCCACAGGTGCTCCATTTTGAGGCATACCTTATTATCTTTTGCAAGACAATAGTGATTGGTGCATGTTCTTCATTCATCAACAAAGAAATATAATCTAACTGTGATATGATAAAATTGGATGTGAGCTCCCAATGCTGGCTGCTTCTTTAGATGAAGTTGCATGCCCGCATCTGCTAGAAGCAATCTCTACATGAGATGTAAATGCCTACGCATGCACACCTTTTCTAATACTTTCACAATCTTTGACATTTAATATGGTCAGGTCTGTTTCTGGATAGCCCTAAGATGTTGGTTGTCATTATATGGGGGCTTTATAAACACTTCTAACGTATTGGTTCATTGACATGGAATGACGACTAATTTGGGCCCATGTAAGGTGTATTTACATGTGCTTGTTTCAGTCTCCACAAATTTACAGGTGCATTACTTTAGGGAGAAGTTCCTATGCAATGCTCTCTCTTGGTAAGGTTTTATCATGGCTACCATATTGTTATTTTTGTGGATCATTAGCTCTTGCTTGAGCAAGGTCACTACCTACAGGGGAATAGCCTTGCCTTGTTCGTGTGTGCGTACACGTGCACATATGCACAAGTGCTATGATTGTGTTACTCGAGGAAAAAGATTAGACTTCAGGAAAAAGGGTTTGCATCTATCAATTGTGAACTATTATTATGAAAGATAACCCCTAGGCTCAATCTTAGCAACTAGTATTGAACTCTCATTCCCACGACTGTAGTATGAGTTTTTTGAGCCAACCCATTCAAATTAGCAAATGAATCTTGTATTATAGTAAAAATGTCTAGACTATAAGTATTGGTTTGTTGTAAAAAATAGCCAATCCTTGTTTGGTGGTTTAGTTCACCATGAAGTGGTATTCCTTAGAGATGTGAGTGGCCAATGTGCCATACCCTACTCTGCACCCATCCAAAAAAAGGGGGACCAATTTATTTTAAGATTGTTTTGAGGGTTTCACATTTTTTTTTCCTCTTGTTTGTTTTTATTCCAAAATTATACTAAGAGAATCTTTGCTTTATAAGTAGGAAGTAAGAATGTAATGACCCCCATAAGATCATTTTCATTTGCTCCCCTTTGGACTTATTACAACAATCATACTTATCTCATGCCTTTTTATATAATTGTGGAATGTGAAATTTTTTGTCAAAGGCTTTATTTCGAAGTGATGTGCTACACAGTTTGCAGAAAGATTGAATGGCCTTGATTGATTTAAGGGTAGTGTTTTACTCTATTACATGTACAAGGAATTGAAGTTAGTGTTTTACTTTTTAGTTCTGAAAACTTGATATTCCCTTATCCACTCAATCAATTGCTTTGATATTGTCCACTCAATCAATTGCTTAGATATTGCGTGGGTATGGTGAAATTGGAAGGTTTAGGTTCTAATGACTTTAGGCATGAAAAGCACACATGAGCCAATGGTTGGTTTGGTGTTTTTAATGTGCTTACTTTTCTATGAAATAAAGATGTCTCCTTGTTTAACATTGTATATAATTTTTATTTCAAGTGCTCATATATCTAGGAACATAGTTTGTAAATTCATTGGTCAAGAAGAGGGTTTATGTATAAACAATATTATTTTTGTATTGAAATGCTTATGAATTATGATTTTAAATGTCCACTCCATGTACTTTCATAGTACAATTGATTGGAGGAGAAAAATACATGTCTGTGTTTTATATATTTGCACAAGCCATTGTGACAAGTCAAATAGGTTGCATGGGTGTGACCATTGACCTTGATACTAGGACCAGTAAAATGATTATGTGTACAAAGCCCAAAATAAAAAAGCAAAGGCACAAGAAGGACCAAGACATTAAGAGTTACATGACCAAGACTTTCAAAGCAAAAAAAAACATCTTATATTGCAATAAGATAAAAATAGCTTAAAGACATCAATCACTCCAAGATCATTTGAGCAATTAAATTAATGTCTTAGATCCTTGATAAATTATTGTAATATCAATTTTCAACATCGTTGTCACTTGTAATGATTGTGCATGTTGTATGCAAAGAGTGCCCAATCGTAGGTGTTTAAGACTAAAATGGCCTTATCCATGTGTAAAACAATCCACCTCATCTTCATAGTAGGAAATAAATCAAACAATCCAACGGGATAATACTATCTACATGCCCTACCCGAGAAGGGTTAGATTTGATTTTAACGAGGAGGTTCATGGTAGATACGGCTTCCCTTTGATCTACAACGTAAATGCCTCAATTCGTGAAGAGAGCTTGATCTCCATCGAAAGGGATATTCATCCATCTATAGCAGGTTTCAAAGAGGTTGCAATGATCTTGTGTAACATTTATTTCTTTTACCTTCATTATCTTCATATTTGCTTTCTACTAAAGACAATCCAACACACACACGCATCCTCTAACATGCCCCAAAGGTGCATAGGACAAAACATCATAGCTCATGATTTCATTTGCAATCCACTTCGGGGTGCCAACTATAAAGGTTAAAATAGTTACTATATAAGTAATGATCCTAAATTAGCCTATTGCTTAGGCTTTTCGAATGCTTCTATGATGGTTTTCTTGCCTTGATAAATTACCCATTTTCCCTCTTTTTGTAGTTGGCTTCATGCTGGCGATCTCACTTGGTTTTGCTTTGTGTTGTACTGGTACAAGCTCATCTGTGATCAACGTTTTGTTTTCCTTGGAACATTTTGATTACTTTAATGGTCTTGCTTTATGTTGTATGTCTCCAAACTCCAAAGCTGCTTGTGCCTGCGTGCATGTGTGTGTGTGCGTGCGCGCGCGCACGTGCGTGCATCGACTTGGAGGAACAATCAGAGATTGACGATACTTAGACTATAGCTTGGTGAGTTTCCACTATCCTATTCATTTTCTTTGCTTTGTCTCAATGGATAGCTTGTATTGTGAAGTAGAGTCTCTGGTTAGGTTAGGCTACATAGATAGGCAAAGCATCAATCCTTGTTGTGTAAGAGCCCATGAGGAGATCATGAATACATGAATCATCTAGGTTTGGCAAACCACAATGAAAAGCTACACTAACAATAAACATATGAATTTAAAATGTGTATAAAACAAACATTGCTATTTTGAGTCTTGCTTACCTTTTTTATGTGTGTATAATTTCATGTGCATTTTCACTCTATAAAATTTATAGTATAATTAATCTATTATGCACATGTTTTAATTAACGTATCACATTATTGTACCATGGAAATGGGTAAGGATGCAATGTGTTGGATTGAATTATATCCACCCATTTATTGAGAATATGTATTATGATTTACAAATTTTAATCAGGTGAATGTAAGGCAAGGTTTTTGTAGTATTTCGTTTTAAGTAGTATCCTAGCCAAATGGAAAGTCAATGTTTGGAAAGTAGTGGATAAAGAGTGCTTGTAAAGCTTAAGAAGGCAAACAATAACAACCTTCTCACAAATTAGTACATTGATTAGAATTGAGAATGGCATACTATGATGGAGAAACTCCATCTAGTCCCATGGAGCACTAATTAATTAGAATTAGAAAGTAACATAGTAAACTTGAGAAACTTGTCCCATTCCATTAATTTTGGTTGTGATATTGCATGGCATACCTTAATATGATATTGTGGGAGCTTTCACTCAACCGCCAAGACCCACGGACCGCTTATTGTTTCAAGTGTTCCAAGCGAGCTCTAATGGCTATCTCTCACCTAGCCGATGCGCCATCAATCCTACGAGTGTTGTGAGTTTACCTTGATGCCCGATCGAGTACCCTCCTCTCTCTCGCACTCCGGTAGCTCCACGACTCTTGATGCTAGCTCAAGCATCCTCAAGCCTCCTCCATCTCCCAGCTCCATCCTCCATAGCCGCGCACGCAAGAGAAGAAAAGAGAAGAGAAGAGAAGAAGAGGAGAGGAGATGGTGAAGAGCTTCACCCTCTTGATTCCTCACTCTCACACACACTCACTCCCTCACACTCTCACACTCCCTCTCTCAAGAGCACACACAAGCAAGGAGGAGAGAAGAAGAGAGGAAGAAGAAGACTCTTTTTGCCACACACCAAAGAATGAGCTTCTCATTCACTTTTCAACTTTATATACATGCCCTAATTTCCATGGGCGGTCATCCCCCTTTTTTACATGGCTGGCCATTAGCCTAGGCCCCTTTTCTCATTGTCCTTCTATTTTCCTAGCTTCCTTTCCGTCGCCTGTCTACATTTACAAATTGCACGGGTGAGAGCCCGACGCTCTTTTACAAGATTTTAGGGTGCGCCTTTTTATTTTAAAATGCTCCTTTTTCCCTTTTGCATTTGCCTTGGACTTTTAAGGTTGCCCTTGCGCTTTTGGTCTTCTTTCCTCTTCTTTGTTCAGTCGGGCTATCTTTTTTCCGCCTTTGCCCTGTGTCTTCCCACTTTCTTTTGCTTTCTTTGTGTTGGGGTTAACATTACCCCTCTCCTAGACAAGTGTCAGTCCCATGGCACTGCGGTGGGCCATAGTGGCTAGTTACGTCGGCCTTTAGGCGGAACAGGTAGGTCGGGGTTGGAGGGATTGATAGGTGATGGAGGTTGGGGATGATGACCAGGAGAGATTCCAGCATGCTTTAGGCTCTATGAAGATACGCGGCATCTGTCACATGGTTGTGGCACTGGTTACGTAGCCGGTCGTCTTTTGAGTATGAGAAACGCTTGAAGCAATAAGCAATCCCTTAGGATGATGGTATTGGAGGGATTTATTCTGAAGAAACCCCTCAAATGCGGTTTGGCTTGCAAACCCATGGCTTCGATTGAAGATCCTTGTCTTTGAGTTGAAGGTCTTCAGTTTTGAGTTGAAGGTCTTCAGACGAAGCGGTTCCAAGATCTATGCCAATGGCAGCTCTGCCTTGACTTGATTCACTCAGGGTGGCCATCAGCAGGCAGGTGGCCAGATGCTGGTATAGGAAAAGAACTGTTGATCATTAAGGGAAGCCGTGGGCGATCCTCCTCCGCGGGTAGCCCTATCTTGAAGTGCGAACATAACCTGCAAGAAAAGTTGTGCACTCCCTAAGGGGTGTGTCTGTCTTGCTGTGTAGTGCGTGGTGCGTGTGGTAGTGGAACTGGGAGATGGGTCTGACCTTGGGTAAGCCCTTGGTAACGTCCCACACTTGAGGACCCAGTTCGTGCTTTGTTGGCGGTGCAGTGCAAGTCTTAGGGTGACAGGTCTGAACGTCCTGCCCTTGATGTGCCCCAAGTGTGAAGTGGGGGGGGGGGGGGCGGCCTAGGGAGGATCCTAGGTGCGGTGATTGTGGTGCGTCTTTTCGTCTTCTTCTTTTTTGTATTTATTAAATATAATAGCATGAGGAGGTGCATACATGGAGGCAAGCGGTACAAGGGCATGACAGGAGTTTACTCCTCGTCATCTGAATGGTGGGTAGGGGTTGGCGGAGGGCGGGGGGACTTGTTAAGGAATTTTCGAGTCAATAAGTAGCCTTTGATGTGGAGGCGGGTTTTGAGGGTGGTGGTAGAAAGGAAGGGGTAGTTGCACTGGGTGAATTTGCTGTCGTTCATGTCTTCGAGTAGTGCACCACAGAAAGATGGCAAAAGAGAAGCACGCATCATGAAGCGAGTCATGGTATTGCTGTCTATGGCGTTGGGGTCAAAATAGAGGGGTGGGAGGTGGCGTTCTTGGGGTGCGGGCTCTTGGTGGACTAGGATCCTAATTAACCTAAGATAATTACAAGTGATGATGAATGCGGGGTCAGGACAAGAGGTAAACTCGCTAAGAAATTTATCTATAGAACTATACAAGTCGGGGAGGGTGAAGAGAAGGGCATCCCTATGGGAGGTGCTATTGGTATTATAGATAATGGAGAAATCGAACCTGTCGTGGATGGACGGATTGAAGTCTACCTCTACCCTTCGAGGATACGGCATAAAAGTGGGGTTGGTTCTCTCTGAAGGGAGGATGTTGCAAAATGCCATCCACGCGTCCAGGTTGACGTCAACAATGCGTCTCCTCCAGGTGGGTTGGCAATTATAGCCTTCCACTGATCTAGGCACCTGGAGGACTTTATCTTGCCAAAACTCGCGGTCCTCGGCTCCCCAAGCAGTTGGGTGAGCCTCACGCTCCGCTAACCACTTGGCTTTGAGCCTTGCCCCCATAGCAATGACATCCTCTACCAGTTCAATGGGTAGTACCCTATTCAAGGCAGTGGGAAACTCAAAGCGCAAGTCGAAGGGGTCGCAGTTATACTCCTGTTGTTCCTAGATAATCAATTCGGTACGAAATTCAGTAGGGGAATCTTGGGTACGCAGTAGGAGAGGGGCAGGCTGTCTTGGAATGGGTATGGCATTCAGCTTTCTTATTGCCTTCTCCACCATCTCTTTCCTGCAGTTGGTTTGGGCCGCTCTTCTCTCGGCAAATGTATCAGGGGGCTGCACTTCAGCTTGTTGTGGCTGAGGGGGTGGTGGGACGTATTCCTCCTCCTGAGATCCCAGATCGCGGTTCACCCCCTTCTGCTTGCTCGTCTTCTTGTGCTTTTACCTCTGTGAAACCGAGGTCATCTATCTCCTGCGCCATCAGGCCTACCTGTGCAAGATATCTCCTCTGCTCCTCTAGGCTCTGCAGCGGGCCTCCTAGTTGCAACGGCACGTGCAGGCTTGCTGTGAGAGCTCTGCGCGCTATGGTTAGTTTCCTCTACAGCTGATCATTGGCTTCATCTCCTTCCGATCTAGTGGAGTGGAGCAGCGTATTGAGGAAGGTGTGCTGTTGGGCTATCATGGAGACTTGGGCCGCCTCTGCCTGATTCTCAGCCAGCACCTTGTGTCCTTCGGTCTTGGCTAGCCGGCATACTAAGTCCCGTACTCTCTGCTCATTGTGATCGGCCCATTCTTTTGCCCTTCTTTCCATATCTTCCAGGCTCTCCCCCTGTTGGAGGGTCATTGCCATGAGCTGTTGCTGCTGGGCCTCGAGCTCATAGTGCAGGCGGGACTGCTCCTGGCGTTCATCTGTGATTTGCGCATTGAGCTGGTCCAACTTCACCTGCATCCTTCGCACCTGTTCTGCCCTTAACTGGTCCAGCTCTGCAACCTCTTGTCTGATCTTGTCAAGCTGGCTTTGCGCTTCCAGGTTAACTGCAGATAACTGATCATTTTTGCGTCGAAGGTGGGCATTCGTTTCCCTCTCCCCGTTGAGACGCTCCATCAAGATTTTTCTTCTTCCCTCCCAGGCAGCGTCACGTTCCTTCAGGGCTTTTAATTCTTCCGCCTCCTTAGTGCTGGCTTCCTCCCTGAGCACAACGATTTTCCTTTGATATTCTGTTATCTGCTTTGTTCTCTCCAACTGGAGGGCCACTTGTGATTCTCGTTCCGCTGCCAGCTCCTCCACGGCTATCCTTCTTTCTTCCTTGGCCCTTTGCAACTGCGAGAGCAGTTCCTTCACATACTCGTCGTATTGGCCTGCTAGAGGTGGGGGGTGGGGCATGGTCGTAGTGGTGGCAACATCTTCTATTTTTTGCCTTTTCAGTTCCGGCCTTGGCTCCAGTTCAGCCCCGTGGCTACCCTTTTGGCTCCTGAAGCTGGGGTGGCCACGGCCGCTTCCCTTGCCAGCTCCCTTTCCACCAAAAATTGTAGCCAAGTGACCACATTGCTCTTGTCGACTTTTGGGGTGGACCCTTAGGCGGCGGCGGCAAGGGGTGTCGTCATGATAGGAGTGGCTGGCATGGACGGTATGAGGAGGGGGGAAGCTCACCTGATCAGGTCCTTTCCTTTTCCTTTTGTAGGGGGCAGGGACGCGATTTCTGGTACACCGGTATTGGGACTGGGTGCCTCAGGTTGGTGCGGACCCTCTGCTCCTTCCTCGTCTCTTCTGTGCTGTTCCTTGATGGAGTGACGGGTTGCCAGCTCCAATTCTTTCTCTTCCTTCCTTCTCAGCTCCTCCTCGGCCTTCTTTTTTCTTTCCTCCTCATCCCTCACGGACTCCCTTCGAGCCCTTTCCAGATCTTCCTTCTCTTTCTTCTTTCGCTCCTCCTCTCTTTTTCCATGTAGGGCCTTGGTTCGTTGTTCCGCATGCCTTTGTGGTGTAACCTGGGATTCTCCCTCCTCGTCGGCGTCCATTTTCGTCTCATCAGACGACCTCTGCTACTCTTCCGTGTGAGGCGGGGACTATGACGGTGATTCGCTACTTTCCTCGTCACCTCCCTCTTTGTCTTCTCCTACTTGTCCCTGCCCTGTCGCTTCTTGGATGATTGCCGTAAGGACACCTCCAAACCCTATGGTGGAGGCCTTGGAGGATGATGCCTTGCGGGTCGATCGGGACGACGGGGACTCTCTTGCCACGACTCTTCCTCCTGTCGCTAGGGACTTCGCCGAAGCCTCAATTGTCTTTCTCACGAACCCATTAAGGTTCACCTCATCCAGCGATTGTGCCGCAATGCTATCGAGCAGAGGTACATTGATTCGGGTCATAATGATGTTGTACCTCTGGCTTGAGAACAGGGCGTGCACCATCTTTGCCTGCAGCTGAATTTCTTGGTTGGGGATGTCCGCTAGGCTAATTTCGTCATTGGTGTGAACCTTCACTTTATCCATCCCCAACATGGCATATATGTCTCTTTTTGGCTTCCTTTCCACCTTATTTGGCAGCCCTAGTGCCCTTTCCACCAACTCGGGGGTTAGCTCGATCTGCACCTGTCTGGTAGCTTCCTTGTCACGCACCGTGATAGTGCCCCTGTTTCTGTTGAAGGTATGCAAGAAATCAGCGCACAGGGTGTAGTCTATCCTTTGGCCCACTGCGTCCAGGTACTTCTGTAAGTGGCACTGCTCTATGATTTGACGTACCGCCGGTTCTTCGATGACTACGTCTTCCAGGTTGAAGACGTGGCGGAACTTTAACTGGTTGAAAGCTCTTGTTTCCATCGTGAGGCCGTACTTTACTTGTTCCTCCTCCGAGAAGGGAAGCTTGCCTGCTTTGTCCCGGCTTGCCATGGTCGCTACCTGCACATTTAGCCATTTCCATTTTTAGTATTTTTTGACAACTAATTTGCTGAAAAACAAAAGCATAGCAGATTTTATTGAACATAGCCTTAACTTTGCCTTTCAGACTTCTATCACCACCTTTTACTTTTGCATTTCAATTTTAAGCGTTTCACACTTGGTTTACTTTTTAGATTTTATTTCGTTTATCCCCTTACTACCCCTTCCCCCCTTTGGAAAAGAAGAATCCGTCCCAGGATTGGAGGTTGTGGGTCCAAGGCATTCATCTTTATTTCTGTAGGAGCCAAGCGTAGAAGTTGGGGTTATATTCCAGTTGAGCCGCGCAGTCCAGATCAAAGGGTCGAATTCCTACATGTGTGATGTACGTGAGGACATCTGTGAGGAAATCACCGGGGTCGACTCGACTTACGATGTAGAGCTCTTCCTCTGTTAAGAGGCGGTCGAGATTGGGGTGCCCTGTGATATGTTCATCCATGGGTCTACCCCGAAGAGTGGTTAACACTCTATACGAGGTAGGCGCGATGTAGGTGGGATCATACTCGGCCGTTTTGATGGCTCAGCGTTGTTTAGTGTTGGTCATTATGCGACATCCGTCGACTTCCCATTGCAACCTAAGAGCGTACCACTGCCTCAAGAAGGGTGATCCCGTATTAGCCAGGTGGAATAACCTTGCGATCTCTTGGTCGGTGATGGAAGACGTTGTCCGTGGGTCAAATGATGTGATGAGGCATTGCTTAATGGCTTGCTCTTTGGAGACCTCGCTAGCGAGCAACTCAGCGGTAGAGCGAGAAGCCTGTGCAAGGCGAATTCAAAAGTCTCCCAAGAGCAAGGCATATTGCGCACGTCAGTTGCAAAGGGTTCTGCTAATAGACCCAAGTCCAGGCGGCCATAGCTGAGGGCCAGTGCAACAAAGGTGGCATAGAGCTATTTGATGCAGTCCACCATGTCATCTCCAGTGTCCTCTACAAGGTTAGCGGCCAACGTTAGAAATGACTTTCGTTCATAGGAGGGCGTAAGGCCGACGGGTGGTTGAGGTATGCTAGAACTGGAGGTTCTGACTGTACAAAGTTGCGGCTGGGAGTCCTTTTGAGTTGGCAATCTGGCTGTTGGCAAGATGGATGGGTCGGGTTTGGTCACAGCAGCTGGGCTGTTGCAGTCAACTAGGCTGCAGAGCGGCGGGTTGACTTGGTCGGATGATGCCACTTGTGATGATGGTTGTTGTTTGGGTCGATAGGTGTGTGCGACTCTCTTGGGCTGACGCATAGAGGAGTCGGATGGCTGGGGTTCTGGAGAGCACTGCGGCCCATGGTCTTGAGGCATTGGGTGACATGGCTGATCAGACTTGAGGTCGGCGTAGGACTAGTGCTTTTGGCAGTAGGGACCTTAGGGATCCACAACGAGGCATTCCCCTCATAGTAGCCTTGCGCATGTAGGAGGATTTTAGGGACCCATATTTGTTTAATCACGTGGCACTTTCGGTGATGGCATCTTGGTTTCCTAGATTTAGAGTTGTAGGTCTTATGCAGACATGCGCGTCTAGTCCTAGGCGGTTCTCGAGGCTGTTTAGGTACCCATTGCAAGCGAGGCTCTTGGGGTTTTGCTTTGGTTGCTGCGGCCTGCGATTTATGGGGATCTGGGAGCAGCAGATATGCATTATCCCCTCCTTAGTCTTGCCTACGACTGTTTCTATTAGTGGCCCTGTGAATGATGATGGTGTTACGAGGCCCTTGCTGAAAGCTGTGACAATGTGCATGTTGCCGATTGCTAAGTGGATGCGCTGCGACTCATAATCAACATTGCAGTGAGTTTGCTTTTTAAAGGTTCGCCTGAGCAATGACTCCGTGCCTGCGTCCGTGGTACTTGGCAATACGTAAAATAGCATGGGGACAGTTTCAGACTCGATAGAAATGGCGACTCTGCATTTGCCGAGAAGCACATAGGATTGAGCCCCGTATGGGCTTAATTTGGCCATCGTGGGATGAAGTAGTGGTTTGCCAAGTTGGATCCAATGCTTGTGCGTTAAGACATTGAAATCTGCCCCCTCATCAATCAAGGCGTTGAAGGAGCATGTTTGCTTGGCAGTGACCGTGACACGGAAGTAGGCGGATTCTATATCCTCCCCCTCATTATCGTAGATTTCAGTAATTGTGGCTACTCGTATATTTACAGGTGGTTCTAACATTGGTGGCTCATGCAAAGGATGAGTGGGAGGGTAGTACTTCTTGATACGGCTGCCATTGAAGAAGCCTATTCCTTCACCATCCAGTGTCTCAAGCTCGACATTACCAGTTCGGCTGATTGCCCGAACCTTGAAGGGTCCGAGACCTCTGAATTTCATCTTTTGCTTATGTCCTTTAACTGAGTAGAGGAGCACTAGATCACCCTGCTCAAACTCCCGTCGCTTGACATGTTTGTCAAACCAGCTCTTGCGTCGGGCTTTCTCGCAGATAAGTGCGTGGGTGGCTAGAAGACGAGTCTCTAATAGGCGTTCCAGCTCGACCAAGCGTTGCGTCCATGCTTCCTTCCCTTCCCATCGTTCTTGGAGGCGCTATTCTCAGGCTAGGGACGAAGAATTCTAATGGGAGAATGGCTTCAGTCCCATAGGTCAACCTAAAAGGTGTTTGACTGACGGCCGTTTTATAAGCTGTTTGGTAGGTCCACAAGGCTGCCATCAACTTGTTATCCCAATCGCTTCGTGAGGCTGAGACTACTTTATTCAGGACGTTGATGAGAATTTTGTTGGTTGATTCTGCCTGGCCATTAGCTTGAGGGTAGTATGGTGAGGATTTGCGATGGATGATAAGAAAGGCGGATAGGAGATGGGCTATCACTTCGTTGATGAAGTGTGTTCCTTGGTCGCTAACCAGTTCGATGGGGCAACCGAAGCGCGAGATTACTTGCTCCCATAAGAACTTGGCAGTCATCCTAGCATCGTTTTTTCGTGTGGTTGTCGCCTCTGCCCATTTCGTGAGGTAATCCGTGGCCACCACGATGTACTTGGCTTGTGAGTATTGCGTCGCGGGGCTGATGGGTCCTATGAAGTCAATCCCCCATTTTTTGAAGGGTTGACGAGCAATAACAGGGGTTAACTCCATTTGATCCTTACGAATCGGGACTTGTGTCCGTTGGCACTCGTCACAATGCTTGACGAACTGCTTAGCGTCACAGAAAAGTGTGGGCCACCATAGTTGGGACTGTAGCACCTTCCGTGTTGTCGTGTCTCCGCTAAAGTGTCCTCCTGCAATGCCGCTGTGCGCCTCTGAGAGCACATCATGCATCTCATGCTCACACATGCACCTACGCAACAATCCGTCTTGCCCCAGTCTATAGAGTTGGCTTGCAATCAACTGGTAGGGCTGGATTCTCAGGATCAAGTGCCTATGCTGTGCCCGTTCTATTGGTCGCTCGGGTAGTCCGTACTCGAGCACTTGGACTATGTCGTCTGCCTAGTATGGTGTCAGATCGGCCCTAAATAGGTCTCCTTCGCTGGATAGGTGGAATAAGTGGGCGTCAGGTAACTCATCCATGATGCCTTGTCCAGCGGCTTCTCCTGTGGGTATACGGGACATATGATCAGCCATGTAATGTTGTTTTCCCTTTCGTACCACCATGGAGAAATCGAACTCTAGGAGCAGGAGGAGCCATCAAGCTATACGTCCTGTAGCATAAGGTTTGTTCACTAAATAGAGCAGGGCTTGATGGTTCACGAAGAAGGTGAAAGGGGTGGCCAACAGGTAATACCGGAACTTCTTCACGGTGAACACCATGGCTAATCCCTCCCTTTCCGTTGTCGAATAAATCATCTCCGTTTCAGTGAGTTGCCTGCTGGCAAAACTCACTGGGTAATCCAGGTTATGCTCATCAGGTTGGCACAACACTGCCCCCACGGCAAACTTAGAAGCGTCAATGTGTACGTGGAAGGTAATGGTCCAGTCTGGGGCTCGTAGAATCAGTGCCGTTGTTAGAGCCTTTTTCAATTCTTCGTATGCCCATTAGCATGCCTCGATCCACTCGAAGACAATTAGCAGCTTGTACAATGGCCTAGCGATTAGTGCCTAGTTCAGTACAAACCGCCGATAGTATCCTGTGTGACCTAAGAAGCATTGAACTCCCTTGTAATTACTTGGGGGTGGAAGGTCAACGATAACCCTGACCTTTGAGAAGTCCGTGGCAATGCCGTTCTTCAACACCACATGTCCTAAGATGCATCTGTGCTTCACCCAAAACTGACATTTCAAGGGGTTCAGGGAGAGACGATATAAGCGACACTGTTCAAAGACTGCGCGGAGTTTGTCTAGGTGTTCAATCCAGGTCGAATGGACACACAGGTAGTCGACAAAGACCTCTAACTCCTTGCGAATCATGTCCTTGAAGATGGTGCACATAAGGCGTTGAAAGGTGGTGGGGGCATTGGTCAACCTGAAGGGCATGACTATGTACGCAAAGACGCCCCACTCAGTGGCAAAGGTGGTCTTGTGCCTGTCTGTAGGATGCACTTGCACCTGGTTGTACCCTGAGAAGCCATCTAGACAACTGTAGGCTTCCTTGCCTGCCACTCTCTCAAGCATGTGCTCGGTGTACGGCAAGGGATAGTTGTCTCTCTTTGTAGCAGCGTTTACCTTTTTGTAATTGATGCACACTCGGATTTTGCCGTTATTCTTCATCACAATGACTATGGGTGATACCCAGTCTGTGTGCTCAATTTCGTAAATGAATCTAGCTCTCATTAGCTTGTCAATTTTCTCCTTGACAGCATGGGCGTGTTTTGGATTCATGGGGTACGGTCGCTGCTTGATCGGCATTGCGTCCGATGTCATGGGTATGTTGTGAGTCACAACACTCGGATCTACCCCCCGTAGCTCTTCTCAGGACCAGGCAAATACGTCCATGTACTCCCACAAGAGAGCGACAAGACTCAACTCTTCCTTACCAGTTAATTCATCGGCAATGAGCACTGGTCGGGGTATCTCCCCTTCCAGGGCTAGGTTAACCTCCTTGACCTTGGCTGGTCCTTTGATCGGTTCGTTTGTCTGTCCTTGACGCTTGGCACCTAGCAGAACCACTACCCTATCCCCTTTTTTGAATTTAGTGAATCGCTTAGGGAGGTCCTGCGGCTTTCGCTGCCCTTCTGATCGTGTATCTTTGGGGTGCTTTGCCCTATCCTGGTGTGACCGTCTATGTCTCAGGTGGACGGGTAAGTCCCCCTTGGTGCGTCTGGTCATGGGCAGCCTAGGGATCTATGGGTCGCTATCCGAAGTAACTTCCGATTCAGAGTCAAACCCTCCATCTTCGCTGGAAGAGGCGGTCTCCCCTAGCTGAAGCAATTAGGATGGCGATTCGGTTCTAAGTATTGGTGTCGTTCCTACTTGGGCTAGGCCTGCTTGCTCCAGGTCTATGGCCCCCATACATTCCAACCACGCACGATCACATTCCATGCGCATGACTTCTTGCTCCAATCTAAGGGCCTGCCTTTTCTGTGGCTTGGCGTCTCCTCGTATCTGCTCAATTTCTCATCCATCCGTGTCGTACTCTATGGTATCCACTTCACCCTCGCTCTCACCACTGAAAGATTGGCAGTCTTCGTATTCATCGCAGGAATCTTTGTCGTTCAACTGCCCATCGTCTCCTAGGGCTTGGAATGTGCCATCTCATTGGTCTGGAATCAGGGCCCAGTTATACATGAGGTTCAGCTCGTGCACTCTGGTCCATTGCCACCTAGGATCCTCTAAGAGATCCTGGAGCAATTTGAAGTTGGCAGCTGGGTTACCCGCTAGCTGGTCTGCTAGGTATTCCAGTACCCCTTGGAGTTCCCTTTTGTTGGATGGTACCTGGAAGGTAACATGCTTAGGCTTTCCATGGAAGCTTACTGCCATCATGTAGATGGGTGTAGAGAGTGCTTCGTTTGTCTTGCCAATTGTTTTGATGGCCCGCTCATACGCCTCATGGTCTGAGAATGGCAGGTCAATTGTAGCGAGAACATGCATCCAATCCCGCTCATCCTCTGGGCATGGGATATACTTAGTCAAGGACCCATAGGGTACCCTGACCTGAATGTTCCCTTTGAGCATAATAGAGATGGCGTCTAGGTCAACTGGTGAGGTCTTCCAAGTGTCCATCTCTATTCTTACGGCGTCAATTCTATTGCCAAGGAAGATCAGGCTGTTACCCCAATCTTCGATGACTCTAGCATTGCGCATCCAGGGTCTGTCCAATAGGATATCATAGTCCACTCCCTTCATGACTATAAAGTTGACAGAGAATTGGACTCCTGCAATCTTTACTGGCCAATTCTTCAAGACCCCGAATGGCTTCACTCTCATACCATTTGCTAGCGTGACATTAAACCGAGCAGCTTCGACATGCGGGTTTCCCCAAGTCTGCAGCACTACGTGGCTAAGCACACTAACCCTGGCTCCCGTGTCTACAATTCCCTTCCTTGTTGTGTCACCTAGGGCTAGGACCGGCACGACTGCATGCATCTCAGAGCCCTCCCAAAAGGCGTTGATGTGCAAGGATTTAGGTACGAAGTGTAGCATCAAAATTGGCAATTGTGTTTCCGCATCCTGGTCTTAAGGGTCTGCCGTGGCCTGCTCTTGCGATCCCTCGACCCACTGCTTAAGGTCTTGCCATAGGGCAGGGTGCTGCTTAAGCAGGTCCCCTAGGCTAAGTGTTACAGGCGTGGTTACTAACGTGGTCAAGAGGTTTTCAGACACTCGTCCTTCTCTTAATCTAGACTGTCTTGGCCACTGGCCGCGGCTGTTCTGCGGTTCTGTTGCATCTAGACATGGTCTCAGCGGCACTGCTGGTGGCGCAGTGGCTTCGGCCGACTTAGGTTGAGGTGGTGACATTGGCACGCTCATGGTGGAGAGATCATCGATCTCGTCCTCTATGATGGGTTCAGCATCCTTGAGATGCTGTTGAGCCTCCCTCACCCATTCCTTCACTTTTTCTATGGCCTCTAATTGCCGCTTGGGGTGCGGGTATTCCCCTATCTTGGCGCTTCCCTTTTGGGTTGTTTTAGGGGCTGAAGTCTCTGCCTCTGTGTCTGAGACTTTCTTCCCATGAGGTAAGGTCGTAGCACTGTCGGTCTTTAGTGCGACCTTAGCTTCCGATCTCTTCTTTCTCCGCCTACGACTTTTCTTTCCTACTGAGGCCACGTCAATATTGCTAGGTCCTGGCAGAGAGATGCCGGCCTGCTTCGTTTGGGCTCGGGTCATAACTCACAAGGGAATAGATGTGGCCTCCCCATCGGGGTTTTCAACACCAAACAGCCCCAATGGGATGGATGGCAAATTAGCTAAACCTGAGGACGACTTCTGCTTTGGCTAGTCTATGAAAAGATGGGTGATTCCGCATTCTGCGCACCTTTGGTCAGCTTTGTCCCTGTTTTGCTGCTCTCTTTCAGGGCAGCATGATTAGACATGACCGGGATGTCCGCAAGTCCAACAAGTGATCGGATCCTGTGGCTGCCCTCCTAGGCCTCTACCCCGTCCTCGTCCTAACGCCATCACTGGTATGGGTCGATAATCCATGAGGACCGCGTTGCCCTCGTCATCATGCGAGACGTAAGGGTATATGTAGGTCTCTTCGTCACTGGGCTCCTCCATGTAGTGTACGGGAGCGTCGCTCGGTGGGTGGGTCACATAAGGACCAAGCGGTCTAGGAATGCCGGTAGGATTTATGTCCATTCTACGGACAGCTAGTTTCAGATTGTTTCAAGCATCCTCAAGCCTCCTCCATCTCCAAGCTCCATCCTCCATAGCCGCGTGCGCAAGAGAAGAGAAGAGAAGAGAAGAAGAGGAGAGGAGATGGTGAAGAGGTTCACCCTCTTGATCCCTCACTCTCACACACACTCACTCCCTCACACTCTCACACACTCTCTCTCAAGAGCACACACAAGCAAGGAGGAGAGAAGAAGAGAGGAAGAATAAGAATCTTTTTGCCACACACCAAAGAATGAGCTTCTCATTCACTTTTCAACTTTATATACATGCCCTAATTTCCATGGGCAGTCATCCCCCTTTTTTACATGGCCAGCCATTAGCCTAGGCCCCTTTTCTCATTGTCCTTCTATCTTCCTAGCTTCCTTTCCGTCGCATGTCTACATTTACAAATTGCACGGGTGAGAGCCCGACGCTCTTTTACAAGATTTCAGGGTGCGCCTTTTTATTTTAAAATGTGCAATTTTTCCTTTTGCATTTGCCTTGGACTTTTAAGGTTGCCCTTGCGCTTTTGGTCTTCTTTCCTCTTCTTTGTTCAGTCGGGCTACCTTTTTTCCGCCTTTGCCCTGCGTCTTTCCCACTTTCTTTTGCTTTCTTCGTGTTGGGGTTAACATATATACATTGAATGGAAGTTGTAACACATGTTATTAGTCATGAAGGAAGCATTAATCAAAGTTGTGCATCGTGACATTAAGGCTATCCAATGGCGACAAAAATCCTATTCAAATCCCTAGAGAACTCTTTGCACCTTCAAGGAAGGAAACATTGTAGGTGTGGGACCCCGAGAAGGTTAGGTGACATGAAGCCTTGTTTTTCTAGGATAGTGTGCAAGGGTTTTCCCTACTAGTTAGCAAAGGTTTATTGGCATACCCAAGATTTAGACATTGATCTAGATGGGAGGTTCGAGGGTTAAGGCTTGATATAAACAAGGCTTTTCTTTTTACAAAGTAGATTCATTGTAGATTAGAGTAGATTGGATTGATTGGCTAAATTCATGTATAGATTAGAAATTCTTCTTTCTTTTTCAAGAAATCAAAATATATATGTATCACTTATGAAGCAGCATCATTTGGATACATGTGTTTAGATAAGCTTAGCATGAGACATAAATTTCTTGTGCAACCATCGAAGGGGGAAAATTAATAAATAAATTATTTTCTCTAAATAATTGTTGGTTATTTTCTTATTTTTCCCATGTATATCTATGAAAAACTATGGGAAAAGCATTGGCTCATGACTAGCTAGGGAAGGTCTTGATTAGCTAGCTAGAAACTACAATGATTGCATGCACCAAAAGAGATCTTGTGATGATTAAATTAGGCTTAAAAGCTACTAAGAGTCATTGAATATATGTTGGATATTTTTTTTATTTTTCTAAAATGATGGTATATGGATGCATGCATGCAAGTTGGAAATCTTTATTTTTGACTAGCCATGAACATGGATACTTGGATTGATTGCATGGAAATGATGGTATATGGATGCATGCATGCAAGTTGGAAATCTCTACTTTTGACTAGCTAGCCATTGACATGCATGGACAAGTAGAGTCAACAGATGAACCACAAATTATAGGACCTACATCTCTACCATCATTTGCGGTTCATCTATTGACTCTACCTATCCTTCGGCCTGCTTGGCTCAAATTCAAAAGGATTTTTATACTGTAGCTGAGTGGAAGGCTACTTGAACTCTTGAGTTCAAGCTCAATAAGTTCAAAGAACACCTACTTGAGTTGGGAGCCCCCTACAATGCTTGGGACTTTGTCTCACTACCTTGTCATTTTGGGTTGAGAGATACTCACGATTCCAGTTCATGATAGAGACCACTACCTCTAGTGGGAAGTTTTCTGCCTTACTTGGATTTTTATTATCTACCTTGCCAAACTCATTTGCCTTACGACCACATCTCCCTTTTCTTTGGACTCTAGCAATTCACCTCCTAGGGTTGATTCATAAGGTGGACCACCTCAAGTTGCTTAACCTCAAGTTACCACCAAATGTATCTCTTAAGTTGGTTTTCTCAAGTTGATGAACCATCATTTTCCTTGAGCTATAACCAAGTTGACAAAAGCTCAATTATTTTGGATTGCACCACTTTGAGTTTAACCTCCTTGCCCAACCAAACTAACCTTGAGGATATGTGTTACCACAAGAGCCTCTATCCCCACTGATTATCTCGAGCTAACAACACATGGTTGAAGGTTTCATCCACCTTGATTCATCACTATATGCCTAAGATCCTATCTATATCAACAAGTACCTCATACTTAACTACCTTAAGTTCAAGCTCACTCACACCACATTGAGTTTGGACCACACCCACCATCAACCATCTAGGGGTTTGACCTTGGTCTATCTTGATTTCCCTCTCCACCTTGAGCTAACCACCTCGAGTTCTCATCCATTGACCTCAAGCTACTACTCAAACAACACCTCGAGTTACCTCATCTTGAGATACCCTCCCATACTAGCTAGAGCTCCTTTGCCACATTACCTCAAACTCAATCCAATTCCACCACCATCATACACTACCAACCATAACCAAGAGTTCCCTTCAACCATGCAATCGAATCCTACCTTGAGGAAACAATGGAGAATTGGCCCATACCCATCGAGGAGGCAACCACTTACTTATCCATCTCAAGCTAGCATACCTAGCCTACTCCTTCCACCCCAACTAATCAAGACCATAGCACTCAAGCCTCTCTAATCCTAGCTCACCTAAGTATCTTATCTTGACTCAACCTGAGGTAATCTCACCCATTTTTTCTGAGTAACCAACCAGCCTTCTCAAGTTACACCCACCTTGAGTTAACCTAAGTTTCATCCATCCTTGATTACCAACCATCTCAAAACCACCTACCTAGATCACCTTAAAGCCCAACATCCATTGTGTGTACTATGGAGGTAACCACCTAAAATCCCTAACATTCATTGTGTGCATTGTGGAGGAAACCACCTTCCAATGGAATGCCCCAATCCATGGTCAAGATCTTGCACTAATTGTGGGAGGTATGGACATGATACAACAAACTAGAGACTACGAAGGAGACTTCCTTACCCTTAACTATATCTCCAAAAGCCCCACCTAAACCAAGAGTTCCCCTATGGAAAAGGAGCTCCCCTAGCTTTATTAGCAGCTAATAGTTAGAGAAAATTCACACCTAGGCTAAAAGGGATACTGAGATGCCCCACACCAGTTGTAACACTATGACTAAGGGATGCTCTTATTAGCATGTTAAGGAGACACTCAATGAAGAGCCACATACGAACCCCTATGTCTCATATGAGGAAGATGGATCATGGATTATAAATCATCTCCAATGATGACATGAAAGTGGGTGCACATGTTATATACTTCAAATCTGTAAGTTTTGAGGTGTTTGCCAAGAAGCAAACAAGTTGTAGATTACATGTATAGTTGAGCAGTCAGTAAACAAAACACTAGGTGGTGTATTGCCGTGCACTTGTTGTGAAAGTTTGTAGAAGACACTTGCTATTTTGTATCATTTTTATTATAATGACAAAGAATAGTGAAAACCCCATCATTGAGAAGCTAGACAAGAAAAACTATCCATCATGGAGGTTCTGTGTGAGACGCTTCCTTTATTGACAAAGACCTTTTCGAGTTTTTTTCAAGTGAAGAAAATGAGACAGAGCTGAGTAACCTTACAACGACGATTGCAGATGAATTAGAGGCATAGAAATAATGGAATGCAAAGGGTACAAAGTTGATATATTAGCTATTTGCAGTCATTGATAATACTATATTGGGACATATAAAAAATGTAGAAACTTCACATGCAGCTTGGACAATCTTTTAGAATATGTTTTCAATAAATATAAAGTCACAAAAGATTAAACTCAAGCAAGATTTGAATACTTTAAAGAGAGGAAAAATGTTCTTGTGAATGAGTATGTTTTGAAGGTGAGAAGCATTGCAGATGCTTTGGTACTGACAATTGATGCAATGCCTAATGATGATGCTTTAGTTTCATCTACTTTGGGTGGCCTTAATAGTAAAATGGCTTTGAGATCATTTGTCACTTGTGTATATATACACAAGCCATTTCTAGATTTTGATGAGTTTGTCTCTTTCATGACCATTGAAGAGATCAATATGCAAGGTGAATCTTTTGAAATAAGTGGTGAACATGTCCAAGATTTTTACTCAAGTTTAAAAAGGGGACATGGTAGATCCTCTTCAAGAGGCCGTGGTATGGGACATGTTGGTGATAACCAACAAAATAGATTAAATCAACAATTCAGTGAAATTCAAGTTTCAAGAGGCCATGGAAACTTTAGAGGCAAGGGGAGATCTAGAGGAAGAGGTGAATGAAAGAACAGAGGTTCTGGAAATTTTGATATTGTTTGTCATTATTGTGGCAAAATAGGTCATATAGCAAGCTTTTCTTATACTAAGAAGGATGATATTTGTAGTGGAAAATTGCAATAAGGAAAGCATGCATTATCTTCACGACACAAAACAAAGACAAAAATGAGCACAAGTTCATTATGTAGCATATCATGAATGTTGTTACAAAAAAGGAGACACATAATGATGTATGGTTTATTGATTCAGGTGCATCCAATCATATGACCAGTCATGCTATCGAGACCCAAAATGGGCCCGAACACTGACTCTCTAGGCACTAGTCGAGATTGCTCTACACTCAAAGAACACACCTTCTTGGCCTCGCGGTTAGGAGCATCTAAGGGACACACAACCCTAACTTCTATTTTAAATTTCGTGTTTATTTTGGATTGTAATCCAACGATTAAGCCTTTCCCACACTTCTCAGAGGGAGTCCCTACTACACATATCGGTGTAAAACACCATGTAAGCACAAATAGAGAAGGCACCCCTCGACTAAATGTCGCGGCCCCACTGTGGCTCTCCTATACCTTGGGGATTGGCCCTTTGATGCGTCGATAATACAAATAGCACATACGTCACAAACTCCACTCTTGTTTTCAAATGTTCCAAGAGATATAGATATTTTCCTCACTAAATAGTCCCTAAGGAAACTGATCATCTAAACTTATAGCTTAGGATATCTCACATACTCAACGTAGGTCATATGCATGAATACAATTGCAATGCATCTAATAATGATACCATCAATTGAGAGCAATGCAATTGTGTATGAACCATAATGCTCAATCATTTTATCATTTATAAATCATCATTATGAGTTGCAAAGACATTTCTTTTAATGATTTTAATCTACACAATGCTACGTTGTTGAGGGTCAGCAGCACCGACCATTCTCATGCTGCTAGATCCTCTTAAACATAGTCCATAAACTATGCCATGCATAAGCAAAATATTAGAATTTAGAATCTTATTAGCAATTACTCACCCTTAAAACCCCTCCTTCTTCCTACCGCTTATGTTATGCATGCGTTGATATGTGTAGGAAGCATTTTTTAATGTGTTTTTCTTTATAAAAGTGATAAATACTCCACTTTAACACAAATAAAAGGCTGAACTAAGGCTTATCTCTCATGATGCAGTCATGTCACACATCCACAAACATAAATATTTTTTTTTTCTATATTTTGAATGTAAAATAATTATTTTTTACCTATTTTTCTATTTTTGCATAAAATATGATATTTTTTTAATTTTTTAGTTTGGACTGATCATGTATACTAAGAATTAATTTTATATCATTCTTTATTCCATAGAACCACATAAACACCACAAAAACCCCAAAATTGACCATTTTTCTTAAAACCATGTAGTCGCGGGTTTCGTAGATTTATGTATAAGTTATTATGTGACTTAATTTTCTTATTTTCTTCAGCATCTCTAATAGATTATGCATTAACAACCAAAGAAAACCATTTTCAAAAAATCTCAATCAAAATCTATCATAAAACAAGTAGAACGATCGCTTAAGCATAAAAACACACTTTTTGAGACTCATATTTTAAGGTTGAGAGGCCATTGGCACTTTTTCTTGGCCATTGATGTTCTTCCACAGCTTGATCTACGATCCTTTGTGCTCCACACTATCACTCCATCAGCATCTTTCATCAAACTCCACCCCCTTCTCTCATAGAATCAAGCATATAAATAGATAACAAAAAGAGGAGAGAGAAGAGAGGAGAGAGGAGAGAGGAGAGAGGAGAGAGAAAGGCTAAGAAATTTGTATTTCATTTCCTTGATCATATTTCACATGCTTACAGTCAAAATCTTGCTCTTAGCATGTAGATCGGGCTTCCATCTCTCTCCCTCTTGATCGAGGTGTATTGAAGAGACAAATCCATCCAAAAATGGGGTACAAAACAAAAAACGCCCCCTCCTCTTGTCGGGCAAGAATTTGCATACATTTTTTTTCTTTTAAATTTTATTTCATGTCATTTATTAAATGTTCACTTCAAAAAAACCACTTTCACACTTCTGCGAGGTTTTTCGACATGTTTGGAGGTGTAAACACTTGGAATTGTGATCCGACTAGAAGGCTAGCTCCGTGACATTGAAATCTATAAACCTTGATCCTGTTGTGCACTTTTCGGCTCCTAAATCACATAACTGCTTTAGAACGCTAAACCTTGTGGGGATTAAATGGGAGGTCAAACGACCTCCGATTGATAAATAGAGACTTGTGCTAGATTCATGGCATAAAAAATCCACTTAGGAAAACACTAGCTCGTCGACCATCTGCCATCGTTCAATTTTGCGTGAGAATTTGGTCCTTGGCGCCTACTAGCTATTTTTTTGCTCTAAGAATGGGCTCTAATGCTTCAAAAATGAGTCCCAAAATCTAGCTCTCATTGGCGACCACGGGATATAGCAACTCAGCCCGTCGAATCCCACGAATTGATCTACACATACATTACTACAAAAAGCCTCAAGTTGTGACTAGAAAGAAACAACAACACATATCACAGCTCTCACCCTTTCCATTGACAAAAATCACGGCATGAAATCCATGAGGGAGAAGCTAAGCAGTATTTGATCAAGAGGTTAAGAGTCAATTATTAACCAACTACTCCAACATAGCCTAGCTAAAAATAACTATCAAAGAGATCGTCCTAAGTGGTCGTTTGACCTACCTACCTAACCAAGGACACCAGAACCAAGAGCTTCCACTAGGCAAGGACTCCCATAGCATGATGATCTCATTTAATTATTATTATTTTTCTCTCTATTTAGCTTTATTTTCCTTTAACACCATATTGGGGAATATGGGAAATTTTCATAAGTTTGGGACACGTGGTCAAATCTTTGGATTTGTCATAACTTGAACACATTAACTCCAAATTGAGCGCTATATAGCTCAATAGATTCAATTTTTCAAGCGCTTTCCAATGATAGGTCATATCATATGGTTTTGAGAAACTTATGGCCATGTTATCCGAGTGCCACCTTTTTAGTATTCAAAAAATGGGAATTGGGAGATTCCCAAACTCACTAATATTGTGTTCTTTAGAACCTGATACTCAGGCGTGTAAAAAGGAGGAAGCTGAGCGTAGTGACCCAAGGAGAACAGAGCATTGGCCTCAGGTCTTGTCTTGGCACCCAAGGACCTACCAAGCCCTCGCAAGGCAACACTTAATCCTTTTTTAATGGTCACTTTAGTTTTCGCTCCAACCTTCATTTTTCTTTTCTTTTGTGGCAAGATGTCACCCCAAGGAAGGGGAAGGCATGGATCTAACTCGTCCTTAGGAACCTACCAAGTCTTCGCAAGGTGATAGACAATTGCTTTAGGAAAATTTTTTCCTTTTTATTTCAGCTTTTATTTGCTAGTGGTTAGAATTCCTTTGTACACACCTCTATATAATACTGGTCTTTCTTAAGATCTTTATTTCTTATCAAATAGTTTTGGGCAAGCTCCCCTAATTGCCTCACCACTAATAGAAGCTCCTAGAAATAACTGCCTAGGAGGCTAGCAAGACAGGATCACTCAGGACTCCTCAAAATGGCTCTTTTAATTCTAGACAATGGCTTCATAAGAGGTGAACAACTGCTCGAAATTCCCCCCTAGACATACTTAACTAAACCCTGGGACTTCATGCGACGATTTGCTGGTCCCTAATAAAATAAAATAAAACCCCCACAAATACATATATAGAAGTAGCTTAAGGGAAAAAGCTCAATAGGGCAACATCACCACTTTGATTGGCCATCAGAAGCTCCCACACAACAAAGGCTCTCTCCAAGCACTCTGTCAAACCTGTTTGGTACAATACTAAAACAAAAATCGATTAAAAGCACCCGCACCAAACAATCACAAGGCCATCTTGGCCTATCAAGATATAACATTGCACAATAAACGAATTGGCCCTCTTAGCCTAAAGAGATATAACATTCCGCATCTAAAACTTAGCCCTCTTGGCCTAAAAGAATATAGCAATGTAACTCTTAGAAAACCCTCATTGGACTAATATTGATAGACAATGAGATGCTCCATCCCAAGGAGAAATTTGGGCTTCAAGCCCTAAACTAAATGCATTAAATTTTGACCCATACCTCTTTCATGGATAGCAAGAGGCGTATGCATAAAGTGTCATCAGACCAATCTATGGGTCTAAGATAATAATGACAAATGGGTCTTAGCTACTCTTTGCATCACCCATACTAACTATCACCTGCCATATAGAGCATGTTCTTATAAAAGTTCCCATAATCAATTGGGCCATGTCTCATCATCAATAAATATATCCAAACTAGGACCATAATTGAAAAGGAGGTCTTCATATGCATAGTTGGCTAATGAATCAACAAACTCATTCCAATGTTATGAAATCAGCTGAAGAGACACTCTCAAAGTCATCGATGAGGTTCATGGCAGCACGATAGCACATACGAAGAATAAGGTTCCGTATAGTGTACATCACATTCAGTTGGTTCAAAACCAATTGGGAATCCCCTTTTACTAATAATTGGCAAATATTGCTCTTCTTCGCAATGTTCAATCCCATAATCAAAGCTTTATACTCCATCATATTATTAGTAAAGCCTACCCCAAGGTAGAAAACTAATTTCATCATGATTCTATGTCAGGGATCCTTAATAACCACTCCTATACTCCCTTTCTTGTTGGGACCCCTGGACACTCCATCAAACTATAATGTATACGTCCATGATGGGTTCACATAGCTAGCCATTGTCACCTCTACTCGTACTTATGATAATCAAAATTTAGCATGTTCAGAGGATGTACCGAAGGCTCCATCCCACCTTCTTCATTGAATATAATAGGGATACTCGTCAGAATTCATAAGTAGTGATGACACAAGACTTTGATTTCCCAAACAAATGATATGTCCTCTTGCTCAATGATTTTATATCCCTTACTCCACCAGATAAGCTTTCCCTGATGATATCTTTGCTCCAAGTATGGGTGTTCCAAGCAAGAAATTAGTCGCCCCATCAACCAATGTTTTCTCTTGCAGGTTCGAGATCAGCCAAGCATGGGCCTACAAGGCATAATTCTGATTAATGCATTTAGAGATAATAAGGTTTAATCTTATTAAGATTAACCTTACTTTTAAACTCCACTCCCTGTAGATCGGCTAGTAATGCTGTGGACTTATTTTTCCCTATTCTGACTATTTTGTAGAGACGATCCCACTTAGGCTCTAGTTTCGCTAGAAAATAGCTCCTTGCATGCATCATAGTATAAAGCTAATTGCCCTTTCTTAAATGTATATTTCTTCACTTTTAAATCATGCAACAGCTTCATCTGATGCTTAGCCACTTCCTGGTGTAACAGACTCTACAATTTGAGCTCATCTAGGTGTGCTAAAGTGATAATGCTCTCAAAGAGTGCATATTTATCCCCCAAAGAATGGTTAATTGCGAATCTTATGGTCGGTAACTCAATCTCTAGGGGTAATACACACTCCTCCTCATAAACTAATTTGAATGGGGTGTGGTCGGTGACTCCTTTAAACATCGTGTTATATGCCCACACTACCACATATAACTTCTTATCCTAGTCTCATCTCTTCTCTAATACTATCTTTGATAGAATACCCACAAGCTGTTTATTGGTACTTTCAACCTATCCATTCGTTTGCGAGTTATAAGGAGTCGTCTTATTGTGATTAATCTGCCATGCTTCAGTCAGGCTCTTAATCACCTTATTTAGAAAATGGGTTCCACGGTCTGACACTAATTCCTTTGGTAGACCAAATCAGTAGATAATCTTCTCAAGAAGGAAGCTAGCAATCTCCTTTGCATCGTCCTTCTTTGTTGCTTGTGCTTTTTTGACCACTTCGTAAAAATAGTCAGTTGCCACTATGATATATCTCTTATGTGTAGAAGACTACGAGGTAATAGGACCCGCAAAATAGATGCCCACTCTCTCGAATGGTAGTGTAGTGATAATAGGAGTCAGTGGGTGCTTCGTATTCTCCCTACTATCATGACATTGACATATATCACATCTCTTGATATACTCAAATGAATCCTGAAAAATGGATGGCCACCAATATCTAGCTCTCAAAGCTTTTTGTGCAATCAACCACCATGCAAAGTGCCCTCCACAAGCAGAGTCATGGCACTCTTCCAATATAAATGGAACCTCGTCAAGCATAACACATCGGTAGTAAACATCATCAACCCCCTGCTGATATAGTGTTCCTGTAATCAAGGCAAATTTCAAAGCCCGATGTCTAATTTTCCTCTTGTCTGATTTTGATAAAGTGGCTCTAGTCTCTTCTATGGATAAATAGTGCGTTATAGTAGGATACCATGATGGAATGGAGGCTGTATCAATTTTAAATAGTCCCTCAATATCAATAACTTCGGCCAAGATCTCCTTTGGTTCCTCGAAATCCACAAGACATTCAACGATGCCTTGCAACTTCAATGGCTTACTTCTAATTTCATAATCAAACTCTTGTAGAGTAATCAGCCATTTTGCTAGTCGATCAGGCAGTTGTAACTTGTTTAGTAACAATCTAAGTCCTTCTGCCTTCGTATAAAATACGAACTTTTCATTGAGAATATAGTGCCGAAATTTTTTGGTCCCAAACATCATTCCAAGGCACAATTTCTCCATGTAGGTGTAATTAAGTTCAAATATCCCCAATTTACGACTAGCAAATGCTATTGGATGATACAATTTCTCCCCCCACATCTGGGCTAAACAATAACTAATGCTATGCATTGTGGCAGTTGAAAATATATAAAAAATCTCACCCCTTTTGGGTACTTTTAGGACTGTCACTTTTTCCAATTCCTGCTTCACATCCTCGAAGGATACTTGACAAGGATCACTTCAAACAAATAAATAGTTAAAATATAATAGATTTGTCAATGGCAACGTTATTTTTGCCAGTGCATTAATAAATCATCAATAATATCCCACTGATGACAAAAAGCTATACACTTTTTTAGGAATACGTGGCGGACTACTAGTGACAATAACCTTTATCTTTTCAGGATTGGTCGCAATACTAGTTGAACTAACCATATGATCCAACATGATCCAATGGTAGTCCATAGGGCACTCCAAAGACACACTTTCTTGGGTTAAGAGCAATGCAAAAATGCATGCAATGCTCAGAACACTTCCTCAAAATAATCAGCATTCTTTTCCTTATGATGGTTGTCCCCAGATTGTTAATAAAGATTTTCAGCTCCTAAAGGGAAATATCACCAAAAGTCTTATCAGCTATACATTGCCAAGAATCCGATGCATTACATAATCCAAATGCCATTACATGATACGCAAAGGTGCCAAATACAATAATAAATATCGTTTTTAGCTTATCTTCCTCTGCAATTGTTTACTGCAGAGCAGAGAAAGCGGAAAAAGAGGCATTAATAGGAAAAGCTCAAGGCAGAAAAAAGGAAAAGGTGCCTTAGAAGGGAAAAAATCTGAAAAAAATCCAAAAGCATGGGAACAACCAGCAAGAGTCCAAGGCACAACCATGGAAGCTGCAAAAGAGCCAAAAGTGAGAAAGGCACAGCCAAAATCTTTGTAAAAGAGCGCAAAGCTCCCTCCTGTGCAATTTGTAACCATGGACGGGCGGTAGGACTAAGCTAGGAAGTTAGAGTAAAGGGAAAAAGGGCCTAGGCCACGACCGGCCATGTAAAAGGGGATGATTGCCCAAGGGAAAGAGGGCATGTATATAAGCCAAAAGTTAATGGAAACTCTCATTCTTGGTGTGTGGCAAAAATCTTCTTCTTCTTCTTCTCTTCTTCTTGCCTTCTTGTGTGTGCCTAAGTGAGGGAGTGTGAGAGAGTGAGGGAGTGAGTGTGTGAGAGTGAGAGATCGAGGAGAAGAAGCTTCCCATCTCCTCTCTTCATCTTCTTATCTTCTCTTCTCTTCTCTTATCTCATGCGGCTATGGAGGATGGAGGTTGACAAAGAGAGATTGAGGTTGCTTGAGCTTGCATCAAGGATTGTGGAGCTATTGGTGTGCACGGGAGAGAAGAGTACTCGATCGGGCATCAAGGTAAAGTCACTATACCCCATAGGTAGGGACAGTGCATCGGCTATGTGAGAGGTAGCCATGGCCGCTTGACTTGAACTGCTTGACAATAAGCAATCCATAGGTCTCGGGGGTTGAGCGAGAGAGTTGACTTCATTTTAGTTCCATTGTCAAGTCCGACGGATTCGAGCCTTGAGCACTGCACACTCCAAATATAGCATGGAAGTAGGGTTTCATCCCTGAACTGGTGTTTGAGGTATATAGGAGGTTTAGGAGTATTAATCGTTGAAAACAAGGAAGTATTTTTGGGTTTGGATGTGTAGATTAGTAGGCTAAAGAAGCATGAACATTATCTTGTGATTTTTGTTTGCATTGGGTAGTGTCAAGAATCGCGTGGTGGAGGGGGTTGCTCAAGATGCTGCACCGAACACACACAGAATGCACAAGGAGAAGCTCACTCAAGAGACAAGAAGAGAGATGGAGGCCAAAACGTTTTCTTGCTGATTTCTTCTTCTTCTTCCACACACTTTACAATGTACACAAAGTATAGATAAGATACAACATAAAAGGAAAGTGGCCTATTAAGTCAAACAATGCATAACCGACTACACTAGTCGACTGGCACTATAACTATGCCAGCTGTAAATAGGTGTAACGACCTGAATATAATAAGTAATGAGTCAGTGGCCATGTGAGATTCATAATGACCACCGACGTGCTAAGTGTAGATGTGTGGACCCATCTAACCAGGTGGTCCATCATCAATGTCCGCATGTGTTGAGCTTGTCATCTCAACACTCCCCCTTAAGCTCAACTACATCTCTGCAACTCCAAGTAAGCTTCGAAACTTTTGAAGCTTCTCTGTACCCAATGCCTTCGTGAAGATGTCAGCTATGTGATCCTGTGTGCTGACATACACCAAGTTAATCTCACCTGCTAGTACCTTCTCTCTCACAAAGTGGTAGTGTACCTCAATATGTTTTGTCCTGGCATGGAACACAGGGTTCCTAGCCAACTGTATACTGCTCATGTTGTCACAATAAATGACAACTGGACCTTCCACCTGGACATCCAAATCAGCCAATAGCTTTTGCAGCCATACTACCTCACATGCTGCAACAACAGCACCTCTATACTCAGCCTCTGTACTCGACAAAGCAACTGTAGATTGCTTTTTGCTGCTCCATGCAACTGCTACACTACCAAGAGAGAACATGTATCCGCTGGTAGATCTTCTATCAGACATACTACCAACCCAATCTGCATCTGTGTATCCAAATACCTGTACATCTGTACCTGCCTCATAGAGAAGTCCATAACGTAATGTGGACTTCACATATCTCAATATGCGTCTGACTGGATCCAAATGTGGCTTTCTAGGTACTTGCATAAATTGACTCACAAGACCAACATCGTAGCTCAAGTCTGGCCTTGTAATGGTCATGTAGATCAAACTCCCCACTATCCTCCTGAACATAGTAGGGTCTTCTATCTCATCCCCAACATCAGCACTCAGCTTTACATTCTACTCCAACGGGACTGAAAGTGGTTTGCATGCAGTCATACCATAGTTGGACAACATATCCAAGCCATATTGTCTTTGGGACAGCCATATACCGTCATCACATCTGATCACCTCAATGCCAAGGAAGTACCTTAGTTCACCTAAATCCTTCATCTCAAACTTCATCTTCAAACAGCCCTTGACTTCAGCAATCCCACTATCACTATCACCTGTAATAATCAAGTCATCCACATAGATGACTATGATGACCAAACCTGCATCTCCCTTTCTCACATAAAGTGAGTGATCAGCATCAGAAACATAAAAGCCAATATTGACAAGATACTCTCTAATCTTGTCAGACCATGCTCTAGGTGCTTGCTTGAGCCCATAGAGTGCCTTCTTCAACCTGCACACATACGTGGGATGCTCTAAATCTTCATAACCTGCTGGCTGATCCATATACACTTCTTCCTGTAAATCACCATGCAAGAAGGCATTCTTTACATCCATTTGCTGCAACCTCCAACCTTTGGCTGCTGCCAAAGCAATCACACATCTAACAGTTGCCATCCTAGCAACTGGACTGAAGGTTTCATCATAATCTATGCCATATGTCTGGGCATAGCCTTTTGCAACCAGCCTAGCTTTGTACATGCTAATAGAACCATCTGCATTGTGCTTAATCTTATAAACCCACTTACATCCAATAGCTTTCTTTCCCTTCGGCAATGATACTAGATCCCAAGTCTTATTGGCCTCTAATGCAGCCATCTCCTCATCCATTGCTGTATCCCAATGAGCATGACCAACAGCCTCCTCAAAACATGTGGGCTCAACATCCTCAACTAGTTTCACCATATAAGCATAATGGTGAGCTGCATAACCTTCAAAACCAAATCTTTTAACAAGGTATCTCACCCTGCTAGACCTGTGTACCATTGGATCACTCAATGGAGTCTTTGCATTAATGCATGCTCTCTGCACACCTGGAGTCCTCACTGAAGGAATGCCAAGCTCATCATCCAAGCTCTTTGAGCCACTGGAATCTCCATCAAGAACTGCATCAATGCCTTCTGACACTTTATTCTTTCCTTTGTCTTTACCTGTAGTGCTACTAGATGCACCCGAAGATGTAGAGGTACTCCTTAATCTCCCAGACCAAGGACTACCAGATGATGTCTCTGGTCCGCTAAGAGTTCGTGATTCTTGCTTTTCAGCCTGCACATGAGTGTCATGATCATGATCCAATGCATCACCACTAGATGCATACCAACTGCTCATTTCATCAAAGATGACATCCCTGCTCACTCTGAACTTACATGTGACAGGGTTGTAACAGCAATATCCTTTCTGCTCTAAAGAGTATCCAATAAAGACACACTTTTCAGCCTTTGGATCCAGTTTCTTCCGCAACTCATCTGGCACATGAACATACGCAATGCAGCCAAATACTTTCAAGTGTGAGACATCAGGCTTCTTACCTGTAAAACATTCTTCGGGGGTCATAACATGAACTGCAGCTGTGGGAGTTCTGTTCATAATATAAACAGCAGTATGAACAGCCTCAGACCAAAAATGCTTAGGCATATTCTTTTCAGCCATCAAGGCACGTGCAACTTCTGCAATATGCATGTTTTTCCTTTTTGCAACCCCATTTTGTTGTGGGGTATACCTGCATGTGAACTATCTCTTTATCCCATGAGACCTCAGAAAATTACTGAACTCATTGGAGAGGTACTCTCCCCCTCCATCTGACCTCAAGCACTTTACTTTCAAGCCTGTTTCTCTTTCAACTACAGCCTTGAAAGTTCTAAAGTGCTCAAAAGCTTCACTCTTTTCCTTCATAAAATATACCCACAGCTTTCTAGAACAATCATCAATGAATGTGACGAAGTATGAACTACCTCCAAGAGATACATTTTGTGTAGGCCCCCAAATGTCTGTATGCACAACATCAAGGATATTTCTGCTTACATCTCTGTCATGTGAAAAGGGTTGTCTTGCGTGCTTACCAAACTGACATGCTTCACATACCTTCTGAAATTCTGCAACTTTAAATGTAGGCAAACCTGTAACCAACCCTTTGGACTGCATTAATTTCAGCCTTTGTACATTTGCATGTCCAATGCGTTTGTGCCAAATTTCAATGTCTGCAACAACACCTTTTCCTTTGGCATACATAGCAGTATTCATAGTAGGAATTCCAGCATCTAGAGTGAACATACGTCCAACTCTACTTCCCTTTGCTACCAACCTGCACTTGTCATTGAAGTCTTCTACAAAGCAGCCCTTTACATTAAATTTGACTTGCAGGCCTTGCTCTACCATTTGACCGACTGATACCAAGTTCTTTGTAATAGATGGCACATGTAATACATCTGAAAGACTCTTTGTCTTACCATCATGCAAGGACAAGGGAACTTTTCCAATGTGTGAAATTGGGTGGCATGAGTCATCACCCGTCTGCACATAACCTGCATTCCGCAAATCCTGCATCTCTCCAAACCATTCTGCATGGCTGGTCATATGATTGGATGCACCTGAATCAACATACCAAACATCTTCATGTGTTCCCTTTCCTGTAACAGCATTCAGCATATGCTGCATAACGAACAAACGTTTATTTTTGTCTTCATTCTGTCCTGAAGATGATGCATAGTTTCCTTGCTGCAACTTACCACTGCGGATATCATCTTTCTTAGCATAACATTGGGCTGCAATATGACCTGTTTTGCCACAGTAGTGGCACACAATACCAGAGTCGTTAGAACCTCTGTTCTGCCATCCACCTCTTCCTCTAAAGCTCCCCCTGCCTCTAAAGTTACCACTACCTCCTGAAACCTGCATATCGCCAAATTGCTGATTCAATCTGTTTTGCTGGTTGTCACTACCACGTCCTGTTCCACGGCCTCTTGAAGAGAACCTGCCACGTCCCCTTCCAGAACTGGAGTAGAAAGCTTGGACCTGTTCACCACTTATTTCAGATGTCTCACTCTGCATGTTGATCTCTTCAGTGATCATAAGGGAGACCAATTCATCGAAATCTGGAAATGGATTTCTGACATATACGGAAGTTACAAAAGACTTCCAAGCCTTTTCATTGTTAAGTCCACCCAAGGTAGACGACACCAAATCATCATCATCGGGCATTGCATCAATCACTGCCAATGCATCTGCAATGCTTCTTACCTTCAGTGCATACTCATTGATAGACATCTTCCCTTTGTTTAATGTATTCAACTCTTTCTTGAGTTGAATCTTTCGTGCCTTTGTATTTACAGAAAACATACTTTCAAGTATGGTCCAAGCTGCATATGAATTCTCTGCATTTCTAATGTGTCCCAGCATATTATTGTCAATTACTGCAAATAACCAATACATGACCTTTTTATCCTTTGCATTCCATTCTTTCCGTGCCTTTGTCTCTTCTGCAGTTGGAGGATCACTCATCTCCGGCTCCTTTTCTTCACCTGAAACGAACTCCTAGAGGCCTTTTCCAATAAGAAAGTTTGTGACACAGAACTTCCATGAAGGGTAGTTGTTCTTATCGAGCTTCTCAATGATGGGGCTTCCACTATTCTCTGCCATTATCACAAAATTAATACCAACAGCAAGCAAATCTTCTGCAACCCTGGACCTGTAGTGCACAGCAATACAACAGACAGTCTTTTTCACTGTCTGCTCAACAATACATGTAATTTGCAACCTGTTTGCATATAAACCTTGTGTTTACTCACTGGTAAACACCTTTGAACTTACAGATCTGAAATCTGTAACCTATGCACCCACTTTCGGTCAATACATCGAAGTCACAGCGTACCTTGAAACTGTTGTCCGCAACCTTGCGGCTCTAAAACGGGCCCTGAAACGGCCTCAGATGCCAAAATAACTGCGGGTAAGCCCTGAAGGGCTTATCTGCACAATACACAGCGCTCTTCGCGCACACCAAACCTCACTGCAATCTGAGATTTTTGCTCTGCCCTGCTTCCGGTGCCTCCACAGGCACTATCCAAGAGAAAGAGTTGAAGGATGGGAGAGCTTCTTAGCCGTGGCTTGCTTGCTCGAACCTTGCTTCTTCTCCTTTGCTTCAACCTTCAAAATCAGCCTCTCTCAATGGCGCGGCTCTGATACCATGTCAAGAATCGCGTGGTGGAGGGGGTTGCTCAAGATGCTGCGCCGAACACACACAGAATGCACAAGGAGAAGCTCACTCAAGAGACAAGAAGAGAGATGGAGGCCAAAACGTTTTCTTGCTGATTTCTTCTTCTTCTTCCACACACTTTACAATGTACACAAAGTATAGATAAGATACAACATAAAAGGAAAGTGGCCTATTAAGTCAAACAATGCATAACCGACTACACTAGTTGACTGGCGCTATAACTATGCCAGCTGTAAATAGGTGTAACGACCTGAATATAATAAGTAATGAGTCAGTGGCCATGTGAGATTCATAATGACCACCGACGTGCTAAGTGTAGATGTGTGGACCCATCTAACCAAGCGGTCCATCATCAATGTCTGCATGTGTTGAGCTTGTCATCTCAACAGGTAGGATAGGATCAAAATAGTGTGAGCACACAATAGGGTTTTTGTTGTTGTATAACAAGTTGAAATAGGGAAAAGAAGGGCAAAAAATAAAATCTTGGGTTAAGTGTTGGTAAGAGGAGAAAGATTAAGGTGAATGCAGACTTGGGCAGGGCAATAAGAAGCCAAGGGTGGCAAGAGAGACCTCATTTTGCCTTTGAGAGATTAAGAGAGAGAGCTTGAGAGAGGGAGTGAGATTTGTTGTGTAGAGGGATTGTGTCACTCGATTCTGGAGCTCTCCTTGTGATCCAGGTATGCAAAACCCTCCTTTTTATGTCATTGTTGCTATCTAGAAAGCCCTGCAGGAGGCCGTGAGACGTGCTTGAAAAAATTGAGAAAAATCGTCGTGTTGTGCCCCATCACAATGGACTCTCGAACCAAACCATATGAGTCAGACCCAACTACCAATCGGACCACTCTTTAGAATCGAACCTAGTCCAGTCTGGACCGTTCGACTTTGAAAGAAAGACCACCATCGATAGTCCCATTCTGGAAATCAGACCAATAAACCAGAAAAATACAGACCCAAGGCTAGTTCCACATCTCGGAGCCATCCAGGATAGAAATCAAAACACCCATGGAAACCCACCCTAGCTCATCAAAGCTAGAAACTAAAGGAAATCATGACTATATGGCCTAGAGGTAAACTTTGGGAGCCCGGTGTCGAAGGGGTTTTTGTCAAAAGGTCATATCCACCAGGGATTAGAGATAGAAGGAAGTAGAGATAGGAGATGGAAGAGAAGAAAAAGAATAGACAAGAGGTAAACACGACAAAGACAAAGTACAATGAATTGAATCAATATGTATTGACAAAACCTGAAATCCTTTGTCTGGCACTACTCAAAAGCAATCTCCACGCATTAGATCTCCTCCTGGAGCTCCTTCATAGACAAAAAACGTGCAACAAAACAACAGCTCCTTCTTTGCTGCTCAGAACCCAAATCTGATGGCTCCGTTGGCTTTGGAAGGGGGGTAAAATCACAAGACATCTGTTCTAGAATCCTCCAATTCACTCCTTCTTCTTTCAGTTCAAAGTGCAGTTTTCAGCCTGTCAACAACGATCGTGATGCAAGTGATTTTGCTAATCTTTCTTTTTTATGAAAAATCCCATAACTGATTGAAAAAGCAACTTGCTTTTTGCATGCCATCCTAATCTAGAAGCTTTTCTAACTTTTTCATATTTTTACAATAATTAATATCAAAAATAGGCTAAAATTATCCAAAAATCTAGTATTTTTGGACCATTCATGCCACTCACACTAGTACTAATGACTCAGATCATATTGACTCTCTTGATCAATAAGAAAGACGGATGATGATGCACTCCAAAGTTTTTCACACTGTGTCTGCGTAGTGGCACAACATCCATCCCCTTTGAATCTGCACATCCTCCAATATGTGCCAAAATCCTAGTTGTCATCAACTTCTGAGTCCTCATCATCCTTTGTAACCATATCCTTTGCTTCTTCATCTTCCATATCTTCCTAGCTATCCCCTGTATCATGGCCACTATTTTCTTCCAATTCTAGTAACTCATAGGTAGTAGATTCTCGCCTCTTGAATAATTTGATTCTTTTCTCCACTATTGAAAGTTTTATTTCTGTCCCATCCAGCTCATTTAATGCATAAGTAGCATTATCAAACACTTGTCTTACCACATAGGGTCCAAACCATCTTTTGGAAACTTTACGCATAGCATTATGCTAGTTGTCTAAACTGCTATCATAAACCAATACCCAATCCCCATCTTATATGGTTCTTGGCCTTAATCTATGTCTTTTGTCAAACAATTTCTTGTTCTGTATCCTTGCTGTCCTTAACTTTGCAACTGCTCTCTCTTCGTCTTCTGACTTTCTTTCCAACTATCTAATGTGCAAGGCCAACAACTCCTCTCGATTCAACTCCTCCTCCTAAGGTAGCACACTCCATGTGAATGTCATCTCTTATATTGGCATGATACGTTTTTTACCATACATCAATTTAGCAGGCATATATCCCGTAGTAACAGCACTATGAGTTGTTCTGTCAACCCACAAAGCATAAGGGAGCAGCCGTGGCCAGTCTTTTACCTTCTCTCCACATGCTCTTGCCAATGCCTTCACAATAGGTGGATGATCTCTTTCACTTCTACCATTTCCTTCAGGGTTATAAGTTGAAGTTAAAGCAAGCTTTATACCCATCTGTGCAAATCATGAGCTTCATCTGCATCTAGCTCACCCCTATATGCTGTAATTTTTTCCACATAGCCATACCGACAAAAGATCTCTTCTAAGAGAAAAGTACACACTGCATTTGTTATCTTTGTACGTAGAGCTCTCCCTTCCACTTGATTAGTCAAGTCTTCTCAGGCAAATACAAGATACATCATTTGCCAAAGACCTGTGGCCAGCCCACAAGATTTCATGAAATTCTTGTTGAGATATCGAGCTCCACTCGTGATACGCCAGGGTGACCGTTGTGTATTTATGTCACCGACTTGTCAGTTGCAGATGCGGTTGGTACACCGCCCCTGAATAATAGCTACATGATAGCTATCCTTATCTACTCTAGTTCGTGGCTCAGTTAGTATGCCACCTTAGTTAGTTGACTTTGGTCTGAGACCCATATAGAGGGTTCTTCTATTTCTTTGTACTTGAGTTCTTTTGGCTTACACAACTAAGAAGAGGAAAACTGTTTTCAGCCTCCACCCTTGTGTGTCTTCCCCCATTGTGCAAGCAAGAAAGCTACAAGTGAGACTCCTTCCTTCTCTCCCACAATCTTGACATGGTATCAGAGCCTTGTTCGTGGTAAGGAGCTCAAGAAATCAAGCCAAGCTCGCGGTGTTCTGGTAAGAGGAGCAGTGTTGCTTTCATTTTCTGTTTTGGGAGCAGATCTCTGCAGGTAGCACAACCGGAAATTGCAGGAGTGCATTGTCTCAGGTTGAGACGCCCTTCGCGGTGAAGCAAGAGGGCAGTATATGCTGCGGGCGAGAGCTTTAGCTCTCGGCGACCCTGTTTTTTTGATTTGAGGCCATTTCGGGGCCTGTTTTGGAGGCGGAAGTTCTCTGCACGCACTCAGGAAAAGGCCCAGTTTTATGCTGTGCGACCACTGTTCTACAGGTCGGTGAAAAGTTACCACAAATATTGCATCGTATGCTCGTGTGCAGAGACATTGGGAGTTACAGAATCATCCCTGTTGCCTGTTGATGCAAAATCGTCACTGAAAGTGACTATGTGGTCAAATACCACTTTCGCCAGTTTTGCAGATTTGCCCTTGTGAGGGTGAAGCTGAGTTTTTGCAGTGACAGAATTTTTCGCAGTGTTCTGTAATGGCGTCCGATTCTCTTTCACAGATTGTAACTGAAAAGCTTGACAAGAACAACTTCCAGGCATGGAAGTTTAGAATGACGAATTTCCTTATGGGAAAAGGATATTGGGAATTTGTTGCAGGAAATGAAGAAGAACCAGTTCTTCCTGATGTTCCCAATCAACAGCAAATGCAGGCATTCAAAGCATGGCATGAGAGAGCCAGGAAAGTTATGTACTGGCTGTCTATCAGCATTTCAGACTCTATGATTGTGCATATTCAGGATGCAAGTACGCCAAAGGAGGCATGGGATACTCTGTCAAAGATGTATAGCACAAATACGCAAGCCAGGAAAATGCAGCTCAAGCAAGAGTTGCACAATGTGCAAAGAGAAAATATGAGCATCAATGACTACCACATGAAGGTGAAGAAGATAGCAGATGCACTTGCTTCCATTGGGTCGCCAGTGGAAGATGATGATTTAGTTTCTGTGACCTTGAATGGTCTAGGAAAGGATTATGCACAGTTTCAGACATCCATTTCAGTTCGTGAAAGATTTCCTGATTTTGAGGAGTTGATTGCTCTTCTAATTTCTGAGGAACAGAGAAATGGTGGTGCATCTTCTTCAGGAGGAACTTCAAAAGAAGCTGTCTTCTACTCAAATGCTGGAAGAGGTAGAGGCAGAGGTAGAGGAGGCCGATTTGGAGGCCGTGGTAGAAATCAGAATATGCAGCAAACTCAAGAAAACCAGTCCTATGGAGGAGGACGTGGTAACTCTAGAGGCAGGGGGAGCCAAAGAGGTCGTGGTGGATGGCAAAGAGGTCAAAATGCAAACAGTAATATTGAATGCTACTACTGTGGTAAAATGGGTCATATGGCTAAAGACTGCTATAAAAAGCAAAATGACATCATGAATGGAAAACTGCAACAAGGGAATTATGCATCTTCTAACAGACAGGGTGATGACAGAAATGAACATTTGTTCATGGTGCAGCACATGAACAATTCTGTGACAAGTGCAGAAGAAAGCAATGATGTATGGTATGTTGACTCAGGTGCATCAAACCACATGACAGGTCATGCAGAATGGATGGAGGATGCAAGGAAAATGGAAAAACCAGGATTTGTGGAGACTGGTGATGATACTGCACATCCTATTGTGCAGATTGGAAAAATTCCCTTGTCTATGCAGGATGGGAAAAAGAAATACCTGTCCGATGTATTTCATGTCCCGAATATCACTAAGAATCTAGTTTCTGTCGGTCAAATGGTTGAACAGGGCTTGCAGGTCAGATTTAATCCTCATGGATGCTTTGTTGAGGATATGAAAAATAAAGGTCGCTTGATAGCAAAAGGAAAGAAGAAGGGCAGAATGTTTACATTGGATGCAGACATGTCTGAATTGAGTGCAGCAATGTTTGCACATGGGACCGGTGTAGTTGCAGATATTGATATCTGGCATAAACGCATTGGTCATGTTAATGTACAGCGACTTAAATCAATGCAGGCCCAAAATATTGTTGCAGGTTTGCCGAAATTCAAGGTTGCAGAAATGCATAAGGTATGTGAAGCCTGTCAGTTTGGAAAACAGGCAAGGAAACCATTTCCTAGGCATGTTCAAGAGAGTAAGAAGCCATTGGAATTAATCCACTCTGATGTGTGGACAACTAAAGCTGCATCTCTTGGAGGCTGTCATTATTTTGTCAGTTTTATTGATGACTATAGCAGAAAAGTTTGGGTGTATTTTATGAAAAAGAAAAGTGAAGTTTTTGGGCATTTCAAAACTCTTAAAGCTATGGTTGAAAAAGAAGCAGGCTTGCAGATAAAATGCCTAAGGTCAGATGGAGGGGGAGAGTACCTCTCAAATGAGTTTGCAAGGTTCCTGCAAGAGCATGGCATAAAGCAGCAATATTCATGCAGTCATACCCCACAACAAAATGGAATTGCAGAAAGAAAAAACAGGCATATTGGAGAGGTATCTCGTGCCATGCTCAATGAAAAAGACTTGCCAGATTTTTATTGGGTTGAAGCAGTTGCTACAGCAGTCTACATAATGAACAGGACTCCCACTGCAGCAATACATGGGATGACTCCAGAGGAGAGGTATACTGGTAGGAAACCAGATATTTCTCATTTGAAAATTTTTGGTTGCATTGCCTATGTACATGTGCCAGATGAGTTGAGATCCAAGTTGGATCCAAAAGCTGAGAAGTGCATCTTTATTGGTTACTCTCTGCAGCAAAAAGGGTATAGATGCTATAACCCTTCTACTCGTAAGTTTACAGTGAGCAGAGATGTTGTTTTTGATGAGATGAGTAGCTGGTATAAACCAGTAAATATGATTGATGATGTAGATGCACAAAATGGTAATGCTGCACAGAATTCACAGCAGCAGTCGCAAAATATTAGTGGACCTGGAGCATCCTCTAGCAGTGGTTCACATTCTTCGCCATGGACAGGCAGATTGAGATCAGGAGATTCTTCTCAAAGCAATGCAGATAGTGGTATGCAGGTATCACAGAAAGGAAAAGAGAAGGTTGATCAGCCCATGTTTGATGTGAATGCAGGTCACTCTTATGTGGATGGTGAATCCAGTGGCTCAGAACAGAGCATTGATGATGAGTTGGGTATTCCTTCTATTGTTACACCTGGAGTAAGGAGGACCAGGGATGTTTTGAGAGCACCTGGGAGTGAACCTACTTTGCGCAGGTCTACCAGAGCTAGGTATCCTGTGGATAGGCTGAAATATGATGGATTTACAGCCATTCATTATGCATATATGGTTAAAGTGATACAGGAATCAGAACCCACTTCTTTTGAGGAAGCCATGGGAAAAGAAAAATGGGAGAAAGCCATGGATGAAGAAATGGATGCCTTGGAAGCAAATGCTACATGGGAATTGGTACCTTTGCCTAAAGGTAAAAATGCAATTGGCTGTAAATGGGTTTATAAGGTGAAGCACAATGCAGATGGTTCTGTGAACAGATACAAGGCAAGATTAGTAGTCAAGGGTTATGCACAAACATATGGCATTGACTATGAAGAAACATTCAGTCCGGTTGCAAGGATGGCAACCGTAAGAGCAGTCATTGCTATGGCTGCATCAAAGGGATGGTCTTTACATCAGATGGATGTAAAGAATGCCTTCTTGCATGGTGATTTGCAAGAAGAGGTCTATATGGAGCAGCCACCAGGTTATGTGCATGCTGTTCATCCTGAGTTTGTTTGCAGGTTGAAGAAAGCCTTGTATGGCTTGAAGCAAGCACCTAGAGCATGGTCTGACAAGATAGGACAGTATCTTGTCACTATTGGCTTTCAGATTTCCAAGGCAGATTTCTCACTTTATGTGAGAAAAACAGAGAAATGTATTATGCTACTTGTCATTTATGTTGATGATTTGATTATGACAGGTGACAGTGATGAAGATATCCTTCATGTGAAAATGATATTGAAGCAGAAGTTTGAGATGAAGGATTTGGGAGAGCTGCGTTATTTCTTGGGCATTGAGGTGATTAGATCACCAAGTGGGATACAGCTCTTGCAGAGGCAGTATGGATTGGACATGCTGTCCAAATATGGGATGACAGGCTGTAAGCCTATTTCAGTTCCTTTGGAGCAGAATGTGAAGCTGAGCACAGATGCAGGTGAGCTTCTGGAAGACCCTACTATGTACAGACGCATAGTAGGAAGTTTGATTTATATGACTATTACCAGGCCAGATTTGAGCTATGCTGTTGGATTGGTAAGTCAGTTTATGCAGGCTCCAAGGAAACCACATTTGGATGCGGCTAGACGCATACTCAGGTATGTGAAGTCCACATTGCAGTATGGACTATTTTATGAGACTGGGGTTCAGATACAGTTGCATGGATACACTGATGCTGATTGGGCTGGTAGTATTTCTGATAGACGATCTACCAGTGGATATGTGTTCTCTTTTGGGAGTGCTGCAGTCACTTGGAGCAGCAAGAAACAGCCTACAGTTGCCTTGTCGAGCACAGAGGCTGAGTACAGGGGTGCAGCAATGGCTGCATGTGAGGTAGCTTGGTTGCATAAGCTACTTTATGATATGCATCAGTCTACAGATGGGCCAGTTGTCATTTATTGTGACAACATGAGTAGTATACACTTGGCAAATAACCCAGTCTATCATGCTAGAACAAAGCACATTGAGGTGCATTATCACTATGTGCGGGAGAGGGTTTTACTAGGTCTTATTGATCTAGTTTATGTCAGCACTGAGGATCAGGTAGCTGACATATTCACGAAGGCATTGGGCGCAGAGAAGCTGCGCAAGTTCAAAGACCTGCTTGGTGTGCAGGAATTGGGATTGAGCTCGAGGGGGAGTGTTGAGATATCGAGCTCCACTCGTGATACGCCAGGGTGACCGTTGTGTATTTATGTCACCGACTTGTCAGTTGCAGATGTGGTTGGTACACCGCCCCTGAATAATAGCTACATGATAGCTATCCTTATCTACTCTAGTTCGTGGCTCAGTTAGTATGCCACCTTAGTTAGTTGACTTTGGTTTGAGACCCATATAGAGGGTTCTTCTATTTCTTTGTACTTGAGTTCTTTTGGCTTACACAACTAAGAAGAGGAAAACTGTTTTCAGCCTCCACCCTTGTGTGTCTTCCCCCATTGTGCAAGCAAGAAAGCTACAAGTGAGAATCCTTCCTTCTCTCCCACAATCTTGACAATTCTTGCATAATATTTACTTATGAAGCTTTGTCACCCAAAACTTGCAATGGCATACCCTGTTTCCTTTTAGCATGTTTCCATAAGTATCCATCTTTTAAGAAAAACTCATAGGCTTTCCTTTTGATTTTATTAAACTCCTCATCTAACCATTCATTTCTCTTTGTTAATGTACTGAGGTATTGATCAATTCTCAGCTACTCTCCTGCATATTTTTCTTCCAAAAACACTTCTACACAAGATGCAAAATATTTAAAGCGTCTTCTCTTTGTTGTCCAAGCTTCTGTTAATGTTGTAGCAACACCTTGCATTGCTAAGTTCACTCTTACAACATCATTTTCAGCTGCAAGAAAGTCATCTTCTTCCTCCTCATCCATCATCCCATCTTCATTCTCATAGCGTGCTTGAGATAACATGTTTGCCATTGGGGTATCTCCTCCTGCAATATGCTCAAATTCAGGGTTCAAAGATTTGATGTATGTAATCAACCGGAGCATAGCAATGTCCAGGGTAGTGCAACTAGTAATCATACCCAATACCGGTAAAAAATCGGTCTCAATGACTACATGAGCACCCATAAAATACTATTTATCACATTTAAGGACTGTGACAATTCCTCGTAACTCTCTTTTTACTTGTGGATACCTTCTCTGACGTTCAGTCAATACTTTAGCACCAAAGTGTATTGCATATCTTTTCCCTTCCTCATCATCTTGCCCAATTGCCCATCCAATTCCAATTGGGCTTGTATCAACAGTAATAATGATAGGCTTTCTATGTGAATAGTCAGCCTTTCTCAATGTAGGAGCAAATTTTAAGAGCTGCTTCAATTTCTTCATTGCTTTCTGATGCTTCCTTTCCCAATGAAATCTCTGACCTTTCCTCAGAAGCTGATATAGAGCATCGGCTACATGTGCAAAGTGAGGAATTCATATCAAATAGAACACACATGCACCCAAGAATCTACGCACCTCTGTTACATTCGTGCATACATCTTGCATTCTATCAATCCCATCTATTTTTGTTGGTGATGGTCTTCACCCATAGGGCCCACACATATGCCCAACAATAAAAAACTCTTCAACTCCAAAGAAATACTTTTGTCCAAAAAGAGTTAAATGCATCTCTTCTAGACGCATCAAAATCCTCTCACAATCCAAAATATGGTCTACAACAAACTGTTTGCATCCATGAGCATCCATCTCTTCATTGTTTTCATCCACTGCGCACCCTTTGATTGAAACATCATCCAAGAAGAACATTGTCAATTGTGGTATAAAATCTCTGAGTACCCTATTCATAGCATTTGTCATGTGTGCCACTGAGTTTGTTGCTCCTTGCGGAAGAGTACACATCCATACTGACCCCAAATGAGTCTTCATGGTTGTGATATCCTTGCTTTCAATTACAATTTGAAACTAATCATGCCCCGAGTAAAGATCACCCAAAGAATAGATTGCTCCACCTACAAAAGCCTCTACAAATTCATCAACCACATGACCTACACCCACATTTCTTATGATCACTTTATTGACTGGTTGCATGTCTTGAACAAATCTCAAAGCCCCCTTCTTTTTGGGTACAGTAAACCAACGATTTGAGTATGGGGCTGAAGAGGGCTCCGCAAGATCTTCATGCAAATCTTTTCATTTAGCAAATCCATTAGCTTTGGCATGTAAGCTTTAGGCACTGGAATGGGCCTCAAGTTCCATGGTACATGTGGCACAGTAAATATTACCATAGGAGATACAACATTTGGATCCACATAACCTATTTCAGTTGGTTGAAATGCAAATGCCTTTCCATACCTAGCCAATATACACATAAAATGGTCTCTTTCAGCAGGCAAAAGAAACCCTTTTGCACCAACTTTCAATTCCTGTAATGTTTCAGATGTAAACTGATGATCTATATCTTTAGGATCCTGTAAGCTTGGCTGCCTTGACACTTTTTCATACAAACCCTCACTTTCTAGTGGAAGTGGAAAAGCAATTGGTTTCACCTTTTTGTCAACTGTCTTATACTTTGTCTACACAAGTGCTTCAGCCCATTGTAATCCTTCCAGTGAGCAAACAATGCTATAACATCATACATGTCCAAAGAACATACTAATAACACTCTATTTTCAGCCTTATTTTCTACATGTATAATTGTTGAAATTTCAATCATAGTGTCATTAATATTCAGCCCATAAAAGATGCCTAAAATGCCTTTATTTTCAGCCAACAGCCCCAATGCTCTCAGTTCCTTAGTAGCCCATTTCATAGATATGTGTTCAGCCTTGTACATAGCTTCCATAGGCTTAAACCAACATGAAATTTTTGCTATAAACCGAGAATAACCAATAGTAAATACATGCTTCATTCCATCAAGAGGTGAGTACATTCTTTGAACATCACTAATGTAGCCTCGCATTACAATAGTGCTTAATGAAAATCCAGGTCTTTGAATTCCCTTGCATTTGAAGCCAAAGGAGACTCCTGAAGTCCTTGCTTTAGACTCTTGCATAAGCAGAATCATCATCAAGCACCTTTGTTTCCATACGCACTCTTGTAATATAGGACTGTCCCAAAATCACTACATATAAGGAATTATCTTGCACAAAGAAGTGTTGCTCTTCTTGTACATCACCAATCGTCACTTTCACATTAGGACATGCAGCATAAAGCTCTCTCGAAGAATTATTTGTAGCCCTCATATGCCAACCATGATCAGTGTCCACAGGCCATGCACGATTTTCATTCAGTCCATGCTCAATGAAATTTATCTCAGACCCATGGTCAAGTAAAGCAACACAAGGAGTTTCACATTCTCCTATTTTTACTTCTATTTTAGTGGTAGCTCTGGCCCAATGATTTCTCGTATAATGACTTCAAGGAATAAATCCTAGAGTCTCTTCCCCATATTGGTGCATTTGTCTTACTCCACTATGCATATTGCTACAAGATAATGCATTTTCAGCCACTTTCTTCTCTTTTCCACATGTTGTCCACCACTAATTAGTAGCATAGATAATCCGGTGCTTGCTTTCATGCTCATATTTAGTTCGAATACCCAACAAACCAGTTTCCTCTTCAAATTGCAACACTGCACTAGTGGTATCACAAAAAAACTAACACTTCCTCTTAATTATGTCAATGATCTCATAATGAAATTCTCACTTGGCAATGCTAAGCACCTCTGTCGAGGTGAATTTCACTGATTGTTTAAGATCCGTTCTTCAAGAACCTTCTTAAGATGTGTGGCTGCCTCAATGTCAAATTGCAACTTATATCCTGGCTGCTTGCCCTTCTTTTTGCTCTCTTGTTTGATATCCTATTTTTGCTACTGACCTCTTCCATAACATGCTCGGGAGGCGGATGATTTGTAGCTTTAGGTTGATCCACACTTCTTCCTGTCACTCTTTTAGATGTCCTTGAATTATTTTCATCTCTCTTTCATTTTTCTTCCACAAGTACATCCATGTTTTGCACCTTTGCTAAATATGCATACATTGAATATGTATCTACTGGTGATTCCCAACCATTTATGTCATGAATTTCTTGCCCTGCATGAGACATTTCACTATCAGTAATCTTTCTCTTTTCAACTGCATGTAAAGCATGTGTCCATATTTCAGCCTTTGAACAAACCATCACTTGACCATGCATTCTATCCAACTGTAGACCAAAAGTAGAAGCACGTACCGTTGCATAAGCATTTCGAACAGCCAAGTCTTCCAACAACTTCTGCATACCTCCCTTTCCAAAATTCAAAGCAAGAGGCAATCCTATTTCTTGTGCATGGATCTTGCCATCTTTCCAAAAGATGAGATGTCATGCCAAGGCCTCCTAATAAGTAGCACAATCCTTTCTCTCATGCTGCAAACTATCATACCACACACATCTTTTTCCTGGCTTAGGGACTCTTGGAGCTCCCTCGTAGACCAAAAACGTGTATCAAACAACAGCTTCCTCTCTGCTACCCGAAACCCAAATCTGATGGCTCCATTGGATTTAAAAGGGGGTAAAACTCCATGACACCTACTCAAAATCTCCCTATTCACTCCTTCTTTTTCTATGTTCAAAGTGTTGTCTGCTGTCTATCAACTGCGATCGCGACGTGCGCGTTTCTTTTTCATGAAAAATCTAAAATTGGCTGAAAAATCAACTTGCTTTTTGCATGCCACCCTATTCCAGAAGTTTTCATAGCTTTTTAGGATATTTACAATAAATAATATTCAAAATATAAAAAATAGCCTAAAATTGTCCAAAATTCTAGTATTTTTGGACCATCCATGATATGGACACTAACACTAATGACTCAGATGACATTGACTATCTAGATTAATAAGAAAGTTAGATGATGATACACTCCAGAGTTTTTCACATTGTGTCTAGGTACTAACATGACATCCACCCTCTCTGAACCTGCACATCCTCCGGTATCTGCTATTGATGTATCACCAGGGTCAAACACCCATAATGTTCAACTTGTTGCTTATCTTGTATATAAGAAGCGATCCCCCTAGATCATAGAACAAAATACTCAGCATTTGCACAACTCTTGAGCCATACCTAGTACCCTCTCTGGGGTCATAAGGCCTTGGGTGTGTATCATACGCTAGAGGTTGTTAAATCTCCATATACATGCTATCAATACACCCATCAATAAATACATAGCAACATGTCTGCTCTTTCAAAGTCGAGGGCATAGAAATATGCTTATACAAACAATTGTGTACCTTATCAAACATAAACTGAGCCTCAGTTGCATCCAACACATTCTCACCATCACCAAAAATAGTGAAGCAATCCATATCTTGAAGCATCTTAGAGTTGCCTATCAAGGCCTCTGACAAAGCATTCAAAACATTTTCCAACTGTGGAGCATCACATCTAACATCCTCTAAATTCATATCCTCAAGCTCATGACCTGTCTCAGAAATGATAATTGTATCTTGCAAATCATGTACATCCAACACTTCATCAATCTCCCTTTGAGTCCATGCATTAAGTAAAACATGATCTTTGTAAACCTCTTCAGATGCATTAAGAAAATTTGTAGATGCAATGGCTGACTCTTCCACTACACGATCTTCCAAGGCATCCGTGGTTGTCTCAATATCAGACTGCAGCTTATATCTCAGTTGTTTGCCCTCTTGCTTGCTATCCTATTTTTGCTCCTGCCCAATCTCTTCCATAACATACTTGGGAGGTGACTAATTTGTAACTTTAGGCAAATCCACACTTCTTCCTGTCACTCCCTTAGATATCCATGCATTATCTTCATCTCTCTTTTGTTTCTCTTCCACAAATACATCTATGTTTTTCCCTTTTGTTAAATATGCATCCACTAAATATGCATCTTCTAGTGATTCTTAACCAGTTATGTCATAAATTTCTTTCATTGCATGATACATTTCACTATCAATAACTTTTCTTTTTTCAGCTGCATGCAAAGCATGTGCCCATATTGCAGCCTTTGGACCACTTGGCCATGCATTCTATCCAACTGTAGACCAAAAGTGGAATCATATACAATTGCATAAGCATTTCAGATAGCCAAGTCTTCCAACAACTTTGTCATACCTCCGTTTCCAAAATTCAAAGCAAGAGGCAATCCCATTTCTTGTGCATGGATCTTGCCATCTTTCTAAAAGATGAGCTATTGTACTAAGGCCTCCTGATAACCAGCACAATCCTTCCTTTCATGCTTCAAAATATCACACCACATACATCTTTTCCCTGGTTTAGGGCTACTGACCATCCCCTTTCCTCATGTCCTATATCATCCAATTTTCCAACCTTCAACTGAAGATCATGCATGCCTTTGACCAATTCATCCAATACATATTTCTCCCTAACATTGGGAACATCAGGTGCAGCCATAGGATTAGCCACGTAAGTAGATGGATTATTGGATACATCAACTATTTTGCCCATAAAAGTGGGCAAGTTAGATACATGCAATCCTTCTCTTCTTCTATGCTTTTTAAATAGTGCAGTAACAACTTCCTTAACATATCTCCACTTTGTTTTAAGATGTGACTTTGTAGTCTGACCCTCTAGCAAATCATCAAGCTTCTCTTGAAGATCAGGGTCTGTTGCTTCTAGAAACAATTCAATTTTTTGACTTGCAAGAGCTTGTTGTTCTACAAGATCTAACTGCTCAAATCAACTTTCAAATTCTCTTAATAATTTTGTAGCCACAAGACCCTTATTGGGTGGTAAAACCCACTCCTGAAAAGTCTTGTGTGTAATCAAACTGGTGTCTTCAATGTAAAATTCTTCCCTGAGTATCTTCTTAAAAGCTATCCAGTCAACATCCTTCATGTACAATTCAATAATGTGCACTTTTAGTTCATGTAGAGTGATCCAAAAAAAAATAATGGCTCCATGAAAGTTAAGCCACTCCAAATAATTCCATCTTTTGAGCATAGGTGTGTACATATGCAGATAGATCCCTGCCATTGAACAACTTCATCTCATGCTCAACTGCTTGCAGAGCATTCATCACAATAATTTCTGTTTGAGCAAAAGTCTGCATCACCTATTGTTGTTGTTGTACCTACATAGGCATATTCATATTTTGCACTAGTTGCTGCAAAACATCACTAGAAATTGCGCTAGAAGGCTCTTCCATCTTGTCTTTCCTTCTAAAGACCTTTCATGTTGGGTTTACCAATGTTGGAGGGGTTTTAGTTGAAAGGACATTTCCACCAGGAATCAGAGAAAGAAGGAAGTAGAGGATACAAGATGGAAGAGAAGAAACAGAATAGATAACAGGTAAACATGATAAAGACAAAGCACAATGAATCAAGTCAATATGTATTGAGAGAACTTGAAATCCCTTGTGTGGCATTACTTAGAAGCAATCTCCAAGCATTAGATCTCCTGGACCCTTGTAGACCAAAACGTGTATCAAACAACAGCTTCCTCTTTGCTACCCAAAACCCAAATTTGATGACTCCATTGGATTTGAAAGGGGGGTAAAACTCCAAGACACCTACTCCAAAATCTCCCAGTTCACTCCTTCTTCTTCTATGTTCAAAGTGTTGTTTGCTATCTGTCAACTGCCATTGCGACGCCCACGATTTCATCCATCTTTCTTTTTCATGAAAAATCCAAAACTGGCTGAAAAATCAACTTGCTTTTTGTATGCCACCCTATTCTAGAAGTTTTTCTAGCTTTTTAGGATATTTACAATAAATATTATCCAAAATATAAAAAATAGGCTAAAATTTTATAAAAATCTATTATTTTTGGACCATCCATGCCACATACACTAGCACTAATGACTTAGATCACATTGACTCTCTAGATCAATAAGAAAGTCAGATGATGATGCACTTCAAAGTTTTTCACACTTTGTCCACGTAGTGGCACGACAACACATTAGTCTCTCTTATGATTACTAAAGAGATTAATATATAGGGTGAATCATCTAAAAGAAGTGGTGAATAGATCCAACTAGAGCCCCAAGAGGAACACCAAGGAAAAGGGGATTCTACTGCAAGAAAATCTATCTTGTAACATCAACAAGCTTTTATTTCATTCTTTTGATGACCAAAACAAGGAAAACAGCAATTCTTCACGCAGCATCATAGTAGATATCTCCCACGGATTTGATAGAATCAACCATAATCTTCAACATCTTCATAGAATCCTTCAATAAAACAATGAACATAAAAGAACACACCATTTTTTAATGGAAATCAATCACATATTATTCATCTTCAATGTCTTCATAGTTCTCTCTCTCAATCTCTCATATATAGTTACACTGTTTTGATAGGATTGACTATCTCTCTCTCTCTCTCTCTCTCTCTCTCTCTCTCTCTCTCTCTCTCTCTCTCTCTCTCTCTCTCTCTCTCTCTCTCTCTCTCTCTCTCTCTCTCTCAATAGTACATCATCTCCTCACTACAATACTCTCATAATAACTCTCAATAATCCTTATTAGGTCGTGGATGCACCTCCCAAGAGGTATGTCTGATATGAAGAGGCACCAAAGCCACTAAAGTGTCTCTTCATAGCTCACTGCTGTCACTGTCACTTAGTCTTCTCTTCAGTCTTCAACAGCTACTTCTTCCATTTGTTTTAGCTCTTTTAAACTTAGATTCATCATTTCCAAAATTTAGAAAACTTTCCCCAAGTCACACATACATTCTACAGAACACTTACAGAAGGTCTATAGAATAGTACAGTACAATACCAGAGCAGATACAGAACAATTACAGAGCAGAGACAAAGTAGAGACAGAGGCTCTACAGAAGGCTTATAGAGGGTTACAAAAGGTCATTAGAACCTCATATCTCATACTCAAACCATTCCAAACTATCAAAAACTATTCAATAAGCTTTCAAAATATTTCAAACTCCATCAATCATCAATCCATGCTTCATACAGAAGAAAATCAGAACAAAATAGCAGCTATAGAGAAGGTATACAGAACCAATCAGAACCTCAAAAAAACCTATCAGAACATCACATAGCATCATATCTCTACTGAAAATCATTATGAACTTCCAAAACATAATCCATATTATCCAAAACACTCTCAAACACTTCCATTATCAACCATACATCACTCTAAATCCATCAAAAATCAAACATTCAGTCCTCAAAAATAACAAAAATCAGTCAAAAATTCAGTCTTTTTCCACTCTCAACATATCCCCATACTTAGAAAGGAAGTGTCCTCACGACCTAAGGAAAAGAAGAATATAAGTTCACTAAAGAGCTCAATTTTATCTTCCGTAGGATCTTCAATAATCTCGCTAAACCACGACCCCAACTTATTACCTGTATCTCTAGAAAAAACTTCTAAAGGAAAACTTCATTATTCATTAACTCATCTGATAATCATTTAAAAATCATAACAAATTTGTAAAGGATATAAGAGGTTCTTCTTCAGCTTTCCACCATAAGCTTTCCATTCACCATCAATAGTTTGAAAAGAGCTCTCGAACAAATTATTCTCAATCAGCACGAACTCATCACATACAATCATTACAATACACACACAAACACTAACACACCCATCTAAATGACACCTCCAAAAAGAGAGATATATATCATTAAGAATCATTCAAAATACATTACAGAGGCATCAATGAAGATAATCCCTTTTGAAGGCTTGGTGGTTTCGAAAACGATCCATGGAGAAGGACTCATCCACAAATGTCTTTGGAGGATTTTGAAAAAACTGCAGGTAGCACATCCTTTCTAGCAAAACAAGGTATTTGCTAGGTAGACATAGGGCATGACAATAGAGGACATCCAACTATTGGGAATCAATGTTCATGTTGACATTCATACAAAGATTTGGAATGGCCTTTTGATCGTTATGGGAATGCCTATGCATGTATGCTAGATACCAAGCAAAATGAGCTATCAATCCCACTCAAGGATCTAGAGATTGTGAATATTGGTGAGCAAAATGGAGGCAATTTTGGCATGCTTGACTGGCAGTTGTCCAGTCCCATGGAATTATTGGCCAGTTTATCTGGGGTCCTGTGAGAGAATCAGTTGAGCTCCATCCTCTTCTTCTTGGAATCTGCTGATCGAATCCATCATACTCACTAACCAATTGAGGGGGTTGAGAAATAGAAGTGGCAGGAGATGGAAGTGGAATAAGTAAAAGAGGATGAAGAGATGGGTAGGAAAAGTCATAAAAGGAGGAATAAGATAAAGGAGTGGCTGAAAATTTAAGTGAATTAGTTAGGAAAGGTGTCAATTGATAAACAGGAAAAGTAGAAGGTATATGGATAGATGGTGAAGGACATGGTGGAGAAGGGGAAAATACTCAATCTTCGATAAAAGAACAATAGGTAAATATAGGAATTTGAGAAAAACCCTGAGGTTGAAAAAGAAGAGGTAAGATAGCTACTGAATTGGTTTGATAAAGGGAAAGATAAGTATCATAGCGATGAGCCATTTGTTGGTAGTATAATAGGGTAGGAATAGAGGGACCTAAGACCGATATTCTCTGATAGGCGTCAAAGAAGGATGAATCAAATGGATGGTTCTTGGAAAGATAAGCTAGGAGGTCCTTGGTTAGTGCTCTGCACATAGGTAGAAGCTGTATTCTGACGTTGATTCAGGACCACAGAATCAATCATTGAGTGCCATGAATTGTCAGGGCAAGTAGCCACTTTTGAAGAATAACACTGGAACATGTCATCTATCTTCAACTCCAAATAGTTGACATACAAGACAGCTTACAAAACCACATCCCCCACATACCATGCCAAATCTACATCATCTGAAATCAACAGATCACCTCGTATATACATGTAAGACAACAACATGGTATTCGTCGTCACAAAATCTTCAAATACTATACGGACCACTTCCGTCAGCAACTGAGGAGACCAAGCCCCACTCCAACCATCCTCTGGAAGAGGAAGATCCATCGTTGAAAGCTTCATATAGAAGGCCAACTTCTGCAATTGATAGTGGACAAAGAAAGAATGGTCTGGAGGAACATACTCCTGAAAGTGCTCAAATGTAGACCATAACAAATCCATCCTGGATTGCAATCTTTCCACTTTATCTTGAAACAATGGGCGCAATGTGGCCTATCTCTGGAGAACTGCCAAGTCCTGCTTAAAAATAGAAGGAATCATAGGAACATTGGGGCTTGGAGGAACGGACCGTGACTGTGCCAGTTGATCTTGCAACTGCTTAATTTGGGAAGCTTGTGATTCTACTGTATTATGAGCAGTCTAGAAAGCTGACAATTTTGCATCTAAAAGAGTCTGAAACTCTTGAGCTTCTTTGGACATCCTCTCTTTCTCCTCTGAGACTCTAGTGACCTCTGACTGAGCTTTTGTTAACTAAATCTTCAAAGAAGATATTTATTCTCTCTGGGTCTCAATCATTTGGGTCTGTTGCTCCATCTGCTTAAACAGATCTGCAAGTATGTCTTTAGTAGAGGCTAACTTTGAGGTTGCCTTATGCAGTTGGTCTTTGGACTGCATCAGTTCTTCATAGAAAGAAGCATACAACTGTTGAACACAAGTTGTCACTGAAAGTTCAATCGAACTTTGGATGTTATTACAAAGGAATGGAATAGTATCTCCTAATACTAAACTGTTCAGTGAAGGGTCTAATATTTCCAAAGGACCCTCTCTATGTGCCCTGAACAAATTGTTGCATGTGAGGTAATCAGGGAGGTCACTGCCAGATGTAGCATGAATTGTGACTGAAGGAATAACTGAGGGAGTTTTATCTGCCACATGCTTCAAGTGCTTTCGCTGAATGACCCATGGAGGAGGGGAATCAAGATCCTCTATGTCAATAGGTTTTGACTCTTCTGAAGGTGGAGGGGGAGGTACTAAATCAGATGGAGGAGGTGGTAGCACACCCTTCTTTATGCATGAGTATGTCAAGAAAGCATATAAGTAGGAACCATAAGTGACATTTGTGACATTTTCTCTAGCTACTTTGACAAAATGTTGATCCATCTTTGTAAGCAGGTAAGTATTCCAATCAATAGCCACCCCTTTTAACACCATCCTAGAAGCTGTGAAGAGTTCTTTGGATAAATAACAGGATGGTGTTTTGGCAGGCATAAACTTTTCTTGGAGGAACTGGCAGACTAACTTCCAAAGAGGATCAGTGATCATGGAAAAAGATACTCATGAAGTGTTTATCATTTTCTTGACATCCAGAATCTCTTTAGTCTGCTTCTGCAACAGCTTGAAAATCTCATCGTTGGAGAATAATTGTCTAGCTATAACAAAGGGATATCCTTTGTAGGGAAGAGACAAAGCCTTCCCTAACCCTCGGGGTATCAATACCATGGAAGCACCATGAACCAAGCCTGACTTCTTACTGTATGATGCAAGAAACTCATCACACATGGATGGATTATCTGGAATCAATGGGAATGAAGCAACCACGAAAGTCGCAAGTCCTACTTTCACTATAGGCTCAAAAGCCAATAGGGAAGAATAATCTCTGCTGATTAGCGGGACATACTGGATAGGAGGAGGAGGGTAAGGCGCCATTCAGATGGAAAACACACACACTACAAACACAGAAAATCACAAAGAATGCCTGGTAGGGGTGTGTATACAAAAGACTGAAGGCACACGGAGTAGTCCCAAATGCAAGGAATCCTATAAAAAAAAACAAACACCACTAACCAGACTGCGTGTGAACAGTCGAAGATGACTGTGTGTGAACGGCTGACTACAACACTCCACCGCACGGACAAGGCGGAAGCGCGTCCTCGCACGTGAATGCTTGCTAACCACACTCGTACATTGAGAACGACCGCACGGTGGGAAGACAACGGAGGAGATGGGGCAGAAACGGGGCTGTGAGGGGGTAACCTAATTGAATTAGGTGACTGAGTAGATTAAGTTAATTAGGTTAGCTTAGTCTGAGAAAGTCACTTAAGTTAGTTTAGTGTGCTAAATCAATCAAGCTAGTTAGGTGAGTTTAGTTTGTTAAGTTAGGTTAGTTAGGTTAGTCTAGTTAAGTAATGTAAGTAATATTAATCAGGTTAAGTAATGTTAGTTAGTTGAAGTAATATTAGTTAGTTAAGCTAAGGTTAGTCAAGTTGAACTAAGGTTAGGTAGTTATAACTAAGGTTAGTTAGTGTAACTATGGTTAGTTAGTGTAACTATGGTTAGTTAGTGTAACTAGGGTTAGTTAGGTGGAACTAACCAAGGTTAGAGAGAGAGAGGGAAGGCCCTTGCAGGAGGAGGAGGAGGAGGAGGAGGAGGAGGATGGGCAAATGGCGGGCGAGGCGGCTGCACGGTGGGCGAGAGGAGGGAGGAGGGGGAGGAAGAGGAGGAGGAGGAGGAGGAGGAGGAGGAGGATGGGCAAATGGCGGGCGAGGCGGCTGCACGGTGGGCGAGAGGAGGGAGGAGGGGGAGGAAGAGGAAAGGGTGGCGAGACGGGCGGTCGCACAGGGCTGGCGGCGGAGGAGAGCGCTGAGGAGGAGGAGGAAGAGGAAGAGGAGGAGCGAGGTGGAGGGAGCGAGGTGCTGAGGAGGCACTGGCGACGACGGGGCGAAGCGGTGGGGCTGGTGGTGAAGATGGTCGAGGCGAAGGAGGAAGATCAGCGGGCGATGCAAGAGGTGATGGCGACGCTGGCGGGGCGACGAGGAGGGGATGAGAGAAAAGGGGAGCTCAGAGAGAAGGGGGAGAACGACGTGAGGAGAGGAGACGCAAACGGCACGCCCCAGGTAAGTTTTAAAAATATATATATTTAACAAATCATTTTTTTTGTTTTGGTTGTTTGTTTTTTTTAAAATTAAAATAAAGGGGGTGGGGTATTTGTTTGTTTTTGTTTTTTTTTCTTTGCCTTTTTTTTCTCTGTGTGTGTGGGTTTGTTTTTGGTTTTTATTTATTAGTATTATTATTGTTTATTTTTTAATAAATAAAAATAAATTGAATATAGGTGTGCAAAAGAACGCATCCTCGTCTTGCGCACATGCGCGGGCGGGGGTAAAAAAATTTGCAATGACAAGATCAAACGAGGCAGGGATAGCGATGCGCGAGCCACAAGCGCCACAGGGGCATCTCAAGGCCCATAAAACCCAAAACAGGCACGTTCACATGCGACACGAGAAACGCAGTCACACAGCATAAAGAAATATAAATAAATAAAATCCAAACCATTCGTTGGATCGAAAAATTGTAAGAAGGAAAAATGTGTCGAGAGACGAGGGGAAAATGATGGAAACATGCAACACGGGTTCCGAGGTGAAATTAGGGTGTTCACATGGGAAAAACACAAAAAACAAGCCTGAAAACACATACGCGTATTAATATCGCAAAATCCGCGTATCGGAATGAAGTGCAAAAAGAAGAAAAATTTTACAAAACAAGGCGTCCTACAACTCTATTATGGCCAAACACACTTTCGATTGAGATAGGATGCGTTCACATGGAAAAAACCCCAAAAATAGACCCAAAAATGGACTCAAAAATTAATACGGGAAGAACCATGCATCGGAATAGAGGACATTAAAAAGGAAAAATGTCCGAAAGAAAGGGATTCACATGGTTGGTGCATTAAAACTCAAATTGGGGAAAATTAGGAGGGGTTCACATGGGAAAAACACGAAAATCACACTCGAAAACACTCGAAAAAATTAATAACTAAATCTTCGACAATTGAAAGAGGGGGAAAGAAAAAGGTAAAAGCGGGGGAAAGGCTGGCGAGACACGGCTATCAAGTTAAACTGGAAGTTCTGTGAAAAGAGGGTAGGTTCACATGGAAAAATATGAAAAATAGGCACGAAAAAGGGCTCGAAAACTCGTAAAATTAATAATGGATGAACCGTGCATCAGAATGACATGGAGTAGAAAGGAAAAATGTCAGGGAGAAGGGGTAGGATGGGGCTGGCACATCAGATCAGGGTTCCAAAGCAAGAAAGACACGTTCACATGGAAAATCATTCAATTTACGAGAATTGCTTCAAAAATTAATAACTTTAGAACCATCTGTCGGAACAGGGGTTGGTAAAAAGAAAAAATAAGTAGTTCAAAGCGACAAACAGGATTGCAGGGTTGGATTGGAATTCTGGTGAACGTAGGGTGTGTTCACATGAAAAAATCACAAAACAAAGAATAAAGGAAAACGGTCAAGAAACAGCTCCGAGGACAGGGTGAAATAGAACCAAGGAGTGGGGAAGGGACCCCATCAGGGTAAAATGAAATCATGGCATAAATGCATGATCATAACAGGATATATGCATGGATGTATGCAACATAGACGCACAGGGATGCATCCCCACACTTAAAACCTTAGCAGGGAGGGTAAACCGAACATCAGAGACCTAGTACCATGCATCAGACCCACCACGAACGTCCCCATACTTAAGACATGACTGTCACTAAAAAACAGAAAGTGTAGGGTTAGAAAACTTGGCCCATATTGTTGAGGAGGAATGTCGACTATCGAGGTTGCGTCTTATATCGTTGTCGGCTGCAGGAGGTAATAAGGTGTCTTCATAGCCCATGTCCTTCGTCCTTCATGGCAGGGACCACACGGCATTACCTAGGGAGGTAGCTAGTTGAAGGAATTGTAGAAAATTCGTCGATGACAAGGGATATTGCACTCAACTCACGATCACTCAAATGGAATGAAAGAGCAGTCACTCGCCCCATTACTAACATCACTCGAGTGAATAATGATGAAAACCCAGAGCTCACACCCAGTTTAGGAATCTACAAGGAGATGGTGCAGAGAGAGTATGCTAGGATGCACAATTGATGGTGCATCAGTGCATTCAACCTGTCTGGCATAGGTGCAAGTAGGAAGGCCAAGGAGCCTTGCAGTGCAGTATATAGAACAGAATGACGTGTCCTGTGCTGATGACAAAATCCCATCTCGTGGGTGCAGAGGGAAACGGGAACATACCTGACTCCAATGGTCGCAACGTCCCTCAATCCTCACCTCTTGATAATTGATTGAAGAAACACCAATCACACCAGCCCACCCTCTGTCTCACGCTTTGTTGAAAGGTATAGAGGGTAGCCCATTCCTAAAACCCATTGATGTAATCCTCATCGTCACTTGTGCAGAGCTTGTATGCCTTGTGTGCTTTGATGGTGCAACTGTGCATCCTGCCTAGTGCTAGCATACAATGCAAGAAGGAAGGGCAGGGGGCCTTGTAGTGCAGTGCATAGGAACAGATCATGCATTGTGCATTGAGAGGCCCATCCTATGCGTGCAACACTCTGTTCATACATCTCACCTCTCATTTAATTTGAAGGAAAAGACCGGTCACTCACCCCACCCTCTATCTCACGCTAATAGATACAGAGGGCAGCCCATACGCACATCCCCATCCTGTTAAGATAAAAGCTCGCATCACTCAAGGGGTTGGTGATGAAGATCATGTCGGCTGTTGTTGTCATCAAGATTGTGAGGAGAAGGCATGCCTAGGGAGGCAGCCAACAAATCTCATACTTCAATGATTTGTAAGAAGAGTCGTCTGTTAAGAAGGGCAGACAGACTGATATTGCAAAGACAGCACACCAAGGGTGGTGGCTTCAAATTACTTGCTGGAAAGGTTCTACTGTTGATGAGTCAGCTATCCTGAACTGCGGGGTATTACCACCTTTTTCACAGTCAGCTTCCCGTCCAAGGGTGTTTCCACCTTTTCTTGGAACAAGGCTTGTTATGACAGGGAATTTCTTCATTTTCTCCCATAATAGTCTCATTTGTTTTTTTTCTCTCTCTCTTTTTTTCTGTTTTCCTTTTTTTTTGTTTAAGAAAGAAAATGGTAGCAATACCATGTGTCAGTGTTGAGAATCTGCCAATCACACCCTATGTATGCCCCTTTGTATGGAACAACTAGGCTAGGAAGATGCAGTTCATTCTACGAAGAGAGACAGATCCCATAGGCATAGTGATGTAGTGTGCTACCAAGCAATCCTATATAATGATGTACTTGACTATCACTTTCATATAATGATAATGCAATAGTACTTGTCTCTTTCTGTCAAGTCCCTGTGTCATTGTTAGTCCTACACAAGATTGTGTTTATGAGTTCAAGTCTCAATCTTGAAACCTAATTCACTTGTGTAACAGTTATCTTCTTTGTCAATGTCAACATGAGTAGTATCTTCATCTTCCATCCTCCATAGCTTCCGCCTTTTCCATGCTCTAGATCCTGCATCTTTAACATGGTATCAGAGCTCAGCTGAGCATGGCTTAGCTCTTTTCTGCTCTCTCTCAGTTCCTCTTCAACTCTGGTCACCACAGTTCCAGCCCACGACTTCATCCCTCAACTCTACCTTCACTTGAGCTTCCATGGCAGCCATAACCAGCATCACCCTGTCAGCTTGAAGCTCTTGGGTCTCTCTCCACAAGTCATGTCTCACTACAATTTCTTCTGGGAAAATGTTCCTCTACTTCCAGAGCTCCTCTCTGGCACCTCACACCTAAGCATTGCACACCTTGGAGCTCAGCATTGACAATTTTCTCAATCTCTGCCCTGTGTCTGCCATAGCCAAACTGGACCTGCAGTACTTGGAGCCTCCATATCTTCCTCTACAGTCCTTATCTCCTCACTCTTTCTTCTGAGAATATCCTCTACATTTCTAGGCGCAACTTCCCAGCATGAAAAATGTCAGCATTGTGTGCCGTACGGCTTGCCATTGCTGATCTCCCCAAACTGGCGCAGTTTTTCGCAGCTGCCTAAACGACCTGCTCTAGCTCAGCATAGGGGCAGCCATTGAAGGGGCTTTTATGGGGCTTTAGTAGGCCATATAGTGGGCCAACTCCAGCTAAGAGGGCTCTTAAAAATTTTACTCCTGTGCTGCTATAGTGAAAAGAATAGTCGGATCTAGGAACCCTAAACTCAGGCAGCCATAGCTTTGAGCTTCAAGCTAAAAAATTCATCAGTTTCTCTCTCCTGAGGACTCAAACAAAGCTCTTGCCACTCAGATTTGACTAAACACTGAAGATTCTAACAAGGATTACTCATCAAATCACATCAAGGAGGGGAGATTTGTGCTTGGAAGATTTGAAAGAGTTGAAGAAATCAAGCAGCTCAAGCAACAACCACATCAAGCTCCTCTTCCAACTCATACTTCTCACTCTTCTCACTCAACTGAAGGTTTTGCTACTCTGATCTACTCCAAAACTTAGTCTTCAGCAAGAAATCAAAACATCAAAATCAACAAGAAGAAGGTTCAAGAAGATCCAGCATCAACATCAGGCTCATCAAGAACAGTATCTATTGATACTTATCAAGTGTTATTTGACACTATTCTTCTTGTATCCTTTGATACACTTAAGTACAACACTCTTACTGATTTATCTCAGATTTGAAGCTGATTCTTGGTCATATCAATGAAAATCAGGAAGATTTCTATGTGGATACACTTCATGAAGAGTAACATGACTTGTGTTGCTTATTTACATGACATAGAAGATGTTCTTACTCTACCTGCAGAAGGAAATGGAGCTACCTACACCAAAGAGAAATCAATGAATCCATTTGAAGATTCTGAAGACATGTCTACCACTTTGCTTGAGGGGGACAACTGGAAGAGCAAACTCAAAAATGTTGCAAGCAAAGTCAATAAAGGAGCAGACCAAGAAGATCATGAAGAAGAGAAGAAAGATAAGAAGATTTTCCATGATGCTGACAAAGAAATAGCATATGTTGAAAAAGACCACAAGGGCCTATCGGTCTTTGTCTCTCATTTTTTGTTTTAAAAGCATTGTACCTGCCTTAATGTTCCTTTCATAATCTTGTAAAAACTCCTCATGTAGCCTTGTACTACAGCCTCTGTACACTTTTTGAGGCCCCTGTTACAGCCTCTGGATGTCCACCATGTTTATGGTACCCACACTTAGCCTTTTCTACGACAGCCTTTGGCATTTTTCCATGTTTGTGGTATGCCCACGCTTTGCAGGTGCTGCTCTCACTAAAGCCTCTACACACTTTGTACTTTCAGGTTGTGATTGAGGAGGGGTGTTGAGAATCTGCCAATCACAACCTATGTATGCCCCTTTGTATGGAACAACTAGGCTAGGAAGATGCAGTTCATTCTACGAAGAGAGACAGATCCTATAGGCATAGTGATGTAGTGTGCTACCAAGCAATCCTATATAATGATGTACTTGACTATCACTTTCATATGATGATAATGCAATAGTACTTGTCTCTTTCTGTCAAGTCCCTGTGTCATTGTCAGTCCTACACAAGATTGTGTTTATGAGTTCATGTCTCAATCTTGAAACCTAATTCACTTGTGTAACAATTGTCTTCTTTGTCAATGTCAACATGAGTAGTATCTTCATCTTCCATCCTCCATAGCTTCCGCCTCTGCCATGCTCTAGATCCCGCATCTTTAACAGTCAGGACCAACCTCGCCACCATTGTTGGATCAGACGAGAAGAGAACAATGTTGGGTTGAGATGTTTCTATGAGGGATTAGCAGAACGAGACCGCCTCATGAGGAGAATCATAAGGGCTATCAGAAGCACGATGAGAAGGACAGTGCACCGCCCAAAAGGGAGAGGTTAGGTCGACTGTGATTGTCAAGATCCCTAGGGAGGGAAGTACATCTTCAGGCGATAGCCATTGAACAAGAAAGGATCATCAGAGGCATCAACGGTCTGCACCTGAATAGAACCGTTAGGATTGACAACAAGTACCTTGTATGGGCCCATCCACCATTGTTGAAGCTTGCCAGGAAACTTGCCAAATCTCGAATCATAGGCTAGGACAAGATCACCTTCTTTGAACTCCTTGTGCTTGATGAAACTTTCATGATAGGCCTTGCGTCACGCTTGAGTGGTTTCCATGCATTGTAGGGCCATCCGCCATATCTCATCCAAACATTCCAAGTGCAAGAGACGGCATTGAAGTGACTCATCATCTCCCAAGCGTTCTTTAACTGCCACTCGCAAAGAGGGAAATTCCAGTTCAACAGGGAAGACGACTTTTGTACCATAAACTAACTAGAAAGGGGTCTATCCTATAGCTGCCTTATGCGATTGGTGACTTCAACTTGGCCATTGGCTCTGGGGTAATAAGGAGTGGATTTGCGATGGCAGATCTTATACAACTCTGTCAGCTCCTCCATGATTTTGTTAAGGAAATGAGTACCTCTGTCACTCAGCAGCTCGAGGGGACAACCAAAATGGGTGATAATATTCTCGTACATGAAGAGGGCTACGCTATTACCATCATCCCATTTTAGAGCTTTAGCTTCACACCACTTTGTGACATAGTCTGTACATACTAGGATGTATATGTTTTGCTTCCGTCTGGTAGGTGGATCAATGGGATCCACAAAATCAAACCCCCACTTCTCGAACGGATTTAGGGGAAGAATAGGTTCCAGTGGCATGGCACTTGTTTTGGTAGGCTTCCCCATTTGGTCGCTGACAAGCATCGCATCTCTTACAGTAATCATGTGCATCCTTGTGGAGGGTTGGCCACCAATATCCTGCTCTAACAGAGCCTTCCCAGCTGTCGCTTCTCCTGCGAAGTGTCCACCACATGGTTTGTCATGGCATGCTTTCAATACTATGCCGATTTCATCCCCTGCAACACATCTTTGCAATACTTCATCTTTGCCTCTCTTGTACAGTGCATTGCCTAGCAAAGTGTAGGGGGATGATTCTAATAGAAGCTTCTTCTTCTCACGGCTTGAGATACCAGGAGGATACTGTTGATTTGCCAGGAGGTTGGCTATGTCTGCATACCAGGGAGTGACTGTTTCAACTAGAAACAAAGAAGCATCATGAAGATCTGGATCATCCTGTTCCTCTTCCTCTGTTTGAGGGATCCGTGATAGATGATTAGCTAGGACATGGGAACAGCCAAGCTTAGTGACCACTTCAAAATCGAACTCTTGGAATAGGAGTAACCATCTCATCAATCATCTTTTAGCATCTCCTTTGTTCATCAGGAAGGACAAGGCTTCATGATCCACGTAGAACTTGAAATGCATTGACAATAGATAGTGTCGAAACTTCTCCAGTGCAAACACCATTGCTAAGCATTCAAGCTCTATCACTATCTAGTTCCGTTCCCTATCAGTGACCTTCTGGCTTGCATAATAAGTTGGTTGATCTAATTTAGAGGGGCCCTTTTGACATAGGACAACACCTAGCCCTTCAATTGATGCATTTGTGTGCACGTGGAACTCCTTCATCCAGCCAGGCGGCTGTAAGATAGGTGCTTGGATGAGGCACTATTTTAGGGTATTAAAGGCCTCTTCACAGTCATCAGTCCAAAGGAAATCCACATCTTTCCTTAGGAGCTTCTGTAGAGGGGCTGCCTTGGTTGCAAAATTACAATAAATCTTCTGTAGTAGCCCACATGGCCAAGAAATCCTCTCAATTTCTTGAGGTTTTTTAGTGCTATTAAGGCAGTAATCTTCTCAATCTTCATCGGGTCTGTTGCAATCCCTTGTGCCAAGACAATATGGCCTGGAAGAACTCTTGATGAGACACCAAAGACACATTTGTCGGGGTTGAGAGAAATCCCATACTCTTGACATGTGTCAAAACATTGCTCTAGGTGTCCCCAGTGCTCACTGATTAAGCTATAGACACAGAATTCATCAAGATACACCTCAATGAAATCATGAAGATGATTCTCGAAGGCAGCCATCATTACTCATTGGAAGGTGGCAGGAGCATTATAGACCCCAAATGGCATCACTCTATAGGCATAGGTCCCCCATTCTATGGTGAATGTTTTTTTAGATTGGTCCTCTTCTGCAATTTGGACTTGGTTATATCCGCTGAATCCATCTAAGAGGGAATACAACTCATGGCCTGCCACTATGTCCAACAATTGGTCTATAAAAGGGATAGGGAAATGATCTTTCTTCATCTTCGAATTGAGCTTTAGAAAGTTGACACATATTCGAAGTTTCCCATACTTCTTGGGTACTACCACAATGGGGGAAACCCATTCACTGTTAGCCACATGATAAATGAACTCTGCTTCAAGAAGTTTCAATAATTCAACCTTCACCAGAGCAAAATAATTAGGATTCATACCCCTTTGTCTTTGCCTTAGAGGTTTGGCATCAGGCTCTAGGTCAATGTGATGTTGGCATACTATGGGATCAATCTCCTTTAGATCTTTATATGACCAAGCAAACACGTCTAAGTTCTCTTTGAGCTCTCTTTGAGTTCTCTTTGAGTAGGTCTCACAGGAATACTAGTTCTCCTTCTGGAAGATTTAGGCCACTTTTAGGTGACGTTTAGTACCGTCAATATCCAAGAACGTCACTTGTCTTTCACCTTCCACTTCGTGGATGAATGTACCACAAATTGCTTCTGGATAGAGATATGACTCTTTCAAGGAAGTAGTGTCCTCGTCTGATGTTCCATTAGAACCAGTGTCCTCCTTTTGAACAGATGACTCATTCGTCTGTTGAGGTTGCTAGAAGGGTATCAGAGCTTTGTTTGCTTCTGTGTGAGTGGTGATTTCTTCTGGACTTAGGGATTCATCTTCTAAGGATGCGTCCAGGAATGTCACATAGCACGGACCTTCTAGAAGCCAAGACTTTGATGGCTCTAGCTTCTGTTGGCAAGGGGCATCATTATCGTCTTTTCTCTGGACTGAACAGACAGGGCGACAGGAGCCACTGATTAACTTAATTTTTATGCTTTCAATCCATTGCAAAATATCTATATATATCATATTAAGCATATTCCTGCTTACATATATGCCATTTGAAATTTTTTTCCTTACCTACTTCCCAAACTTATATGCTTTACGAACTTTATTTAATTCTACAACTCTAAATGTAGGCAAACCTATAACCAAGCCTTTGGACTTCAGGCTTTGTATATTTGCATGTCCAATATGTTTGTGCCATATTTCAATGTCTACGACACCTTTGCCTTTAGTATACATAGCATTGTTTATAGCAAGAATTCCATAATTCCAAAGTAAACATATGGCTAACTCTACTTTCTTTTGCAATTAACACACACTTACTATTAAAGCCTTCTACAACTACACCTTTGTCTTTAGTATACATAGTAGCATTTATAATAGGAATTCCAACACCCAAAGTAAAGATACTACCAACTCTACTTCCTTTTTTAATTAACTCGTATTTATTATTAAAGTCTTTAACAAAATAATAATTTGGATTAAATCTAACCTACAACCATTGCTCTACCATTTGACCAATACAATACTAAATTCTTTGTGATAGATGGCACATATAAAACATTTGACAAACATTTTATTTGACCATCATGCAAGGACAAAGAAAATTTTCCAATCTCTGAGATCAAGTGGCATGAATTATCACCCCTCTCTACATAACTTGGACTTTGTAAATCTTACATTTCTCCAAACCCTTTAATATGTTTAGTCATATGATTGGATGCACCTAAATCAACATGCCATACATTATCACGCCCCTTTTCTTGCAACAACATTCATCATATGATGCATGACCAACAAATAGTCATTTTTGTCATCATTCTATCTTAAAGACCATGCATGATTTCCTTGCTGCAATTTGCCATTGCAAATGTCATCCTTCTTATTATAACAATGAGCTACAATATGACATGTTCTTCCATAGTAATTATAAATAATACGAGAATTACTAGAACGTCTACTTTGCCATCCATCTCTTCCTCTAGAGCTCCCCCTACCTCTAAAATTACCATAGTCTCTCGAAATCTACATGTCATCAAACTATTGATTTAATATGTTTTGCTTGTTAATGTTGGCACAATCGATGCCATGGCCTCTTGAAGGGGATCTACCATATCCCCTTCCTAAACTTGAGTAAAATGGTTGGATCTATTCACCACTTCTTTTAGATGATTCACCTATATATTAATCTCTTTAGTAATCACAAGAGAGACTAATGCGTTGTTGTGCCACTACGTGGACATAGTGTGAAAAACTTTGGAGTGCATCATCATCTGACTTTCTTATTGATCTAGAGAGTCAATGTGATCTAAGTCATTAGTGCTAGTGTCCGTGGCATGGATGGTCCAAAAATACTAGATTTTTGGATAATTTTAGTCTTTTTTATATTTTGGATATTATTTATTGTAAATATCCTAAAAAGCTAGTAAAACTTCTAGAATAGGGTGGCATACAAAAAGCAAGTTGCTTTTTCAGCTAGTTTTGGATTTTTCACGAAAAAGAAAGATGGGCAAAATTGCACACGTCACAATCGCAATTGACAGACAACAGACATCACTTTGAACATAAAAGAATAAGAAGGACTGAATTGAGAGATTCTGGAGCACATGTCCTAGAGTTTTACCCCCCCTTTTGGAGCCAACAGAGCCAACATATTTTGGTTCCAGGCAACAGAGAGAAAGCTATTGTTTGATACACATTTTTTGTCTATGAGGGAGCTCCAAGAGATCTAATGCTAGGACATTTCTTCTGAGTGAAAGGTGAGAAGGATCGATGCTTGCACTCGAGAGCTATGGTAGGAGAGTAAGAGCAAGAAAGAGAGAGACAAGAAATGGGAACTCCAACATTCACAATGTATGATCGGGTCTCCCTTTATTCAAACTATCACTAAAATAATAAAGAATAAAGTGACGGTGCCACCTGCAGTGTGCAATGGCGATGATTGTTAGTGTAGTAATACACGGGTGGCTAGAAGGAGGCGCCTTTACCCCCAACAACCTCCCACTTAAAGGCGAATCTGCCTTAGTGAGGAGTGAAAAGAAAAAAGGAAAAAGATAGTACAACATGTACACATGTACAACATGATGAGGAAAGACGTCATCTCATCCCACGCCCATCAACCTCCCGAGGAAGGCAAAGCGCTCTGTAGAGAGGCTTTTCGTGAGCAGATCTGCAGGATTATGGTCAGTCGAGATCTTGACATTGTTAACAAACTTGTCCTCAACAACCCCATGTATGAAGTGATACCTCACCTCAATGTGTTTCGTCTTCACATGGAAGATCGGATTCTTGGCTAACTGAATAGCACTCATGGAATCCAAATGCAGTGTAGGGATAGCATCAATACCAAGATCATCAACCAAACGACCCAACCAAATGGCCTCCTTGCAATCCTTAGTGGTGGCTGCAACATACTCGACCTCTGTAGTAGAAGGGGCCGTGCATTTATGCACCCTGGACATCCAAGAAACAGCACCTCCAACATAGGTGAATACATAGCCGAAAGTGGACTTCCTACTATTTGCATGTCCTACATAATCAGAGTCAGTGTACCCCACGACTCATGTATCCTGGCTCTGCCATAGCATATGCACATATATGCTATGCCCTTTAGGTACCTCATGATACCCTTCACGGCATCCCAATGCTTCTTGCCAGGTGTAGCCATATAGCGTGCCACAACACCAACTACAAAAGCAATATCTGGACGAGTGGCGATGATGGCATACATAAGACTGCCCACTGCGGATGCATAGGGAATCTTGGCCATCTCAGCCCTCTGCTCATCTTTCTGCAGACAATCAGCTTGTGATACCTTCACATAAGAAGGAAATGGATATCCAATAGGCTTTGCGTCCTGCATGCAGAAGCGCTCAAGGACTTTATGAATGTACTCCCTCTATGACAAGTAGAGGAGTCCCTGATGCCTGTCACGTCTAATGCACATACCAAGTATGTGAGAGGCCTGTCCCAGATCTTTCATCTCAAAGCTCTTTTTGAGCTGAGCCTTAAGAGCATCTAGCTCATCATGAGCTTTCCCTACTATTAGTATATCATCCACATAAAGTACCAAAATCAATAAAGAACAATCACGGGCTTTCTTCGTGTAAAAACATGGATCCGTGGCACTCCTACTATAGCCCTGTGACTGCATAAAGGTATCAAACTTATGAAACCACTCCCTAGGTGCCTGTTTCAAGCCATAAATACTTTTCTTCAATTTGCACACTAGGTGCTCCCTGCCAGGTTCTGCAAAGCCCTTAGGCTGCTCCATATAAATCTCATCATGCAAGTCCCCATGTAAGAAAGCCGTCTTGACATCCATCTCGTATAAATCCAAGTCAAGCTGAGCAACCAAAGCCAAGACTAAGTGTAGGGTGGTCATCTTAACCACAGGAGAAAAGACCTCATCAAAGTCCACACCATGCTCCTACTTAAAACCCTTTGCTACCAATCTAGCCTTATATGCCGGCTTGGGGTGTCTAGGGATACTTTTTAGCTTGTACACCCACTTGCATGGCAAAGACTTCTTGCCCTTAGGCAAGGAACCAAATCCCAAGTCTCATTCTTATGCGAGGAGTCTATCTCAGACTGCATAGCCCTCTCCCAGGAGTGACTATCACCTCTGCGCATAGCCTCATCATAAGTGAAAGGCTCTCCTGTGCCACTAGCAGTACTGCTTAGGCGAAGCCTTAATGCTACAGGCTAGCAAATCAGTCATAGCCATTGGCCAGGAAAATCTAGAATAGGAGAAAGATGAGAAGCCAACAACCTCCTCACCACTCTAGTAACCACCCCTATAATGCTAAGCCTGGGAGATCTACTTAGGCATCATCCGACCCTATGGAAAGACTTGAAGCAGTGGTTTGTTGAAGGATCACAAGAGCAAGCTGCTACAAACCTACAAGAACATGATGCAGAGACGCAGATATTGATTTTGATGTTGCACTCCGTGCCTAATTCCTTGCACGTTAATACTTTTTGGGAAGGCACCGAGATGCGTGCAGTCTTAGCCGTAGGCAACACAATGAGGAAAGGGATTGTAGACACAGGGGCGGGAGTTAGTGTACTAAGCCACATAGGGCTCCAAACTTGGGACAACCCACCTATCAAGACTGCTAGGTTCAATATCACATTAGCTAATGAAATGAAAGTGAAGCCATTTGGGGTGCTAAGAAATTGGCCTGTGAAAATCACAGGAGTCCAATTCTCGGTTGACTTTATAGTCATGAAGGGAGTGGACTATGATATCCTATTGGGCAGACCCTGGATGCACAGTGCCAGAGTGATCGAAGATTGGGGGAGTGGTCTCATCCTCCTAGGCAATAGAATAGAAGCTGCAAGAGTAGAAATGGACTCCTGGAAGACTACACCAGCCAACCTCGACGCCATTTTTGGAATACTTAAGGGTGATGCTCAGATCAAGAAATCCTATGGGCCCCTGACTAAGTATATCCCATGTCCTAAAGACGAGCGAGATTGGATGCATGTCCTTGCTACCATCGACCTGTCATTCTCGAACAATGAGGAGTATGAGTAGGCCATTAAAATAATCGGCAAGCCCAAGGGTACACTCTCGGTATCAGTCTGCATGATGGTAGGAAATCTTCGCAGAACCCTATCACTTTCCAAGCGCCAAAAAGCAAGAGGGAACTCCAAGATATTTTAGAGTATCATGAGATCTAAGGGAACTCCAAGATCTAAGGGAACAACAAGATCTTGGAGACAACAAGCAGTCAGATGAAGATACTTCCAATGACGAATATGAAGACTGCTGCTCCTTTAGTAACAAGGGTGAGGGTGAGATAGATACCATAGAATATGACACTGAAGGACGAGAGATAGAATAGATATGAGTAGACTCCAAGCCATAGAGAAAGAGCACCTTCACTCAGAGGGGGTCATGCGCATGGATTGTGACCGTGCTTGGAACATGTAGGAGCCATAGACTTTAAACAAGTAAGCCAAACCCAACCAAGTACCACATTAGTGCTTAGAAAAGAGTCATCCTCTGAGCTACGACCACTGGGAGAGACAACCTCTTCTAGAAAAGATGGGGAGTTTGATTCTGAGTTAGAAGTGAGTTCAGAGAGCAATCCAGAAATACCTAGGCCTCCCAAGACTAGACATACCAAGGGGGACCTACCTATCCACCTAAGGCACAGATGGTTAAAGGAAGAAAGGGAAAAATAGCCTAAGGACGTATGAGTAGACAAACAATGAAAACCATAGGACCTCCCTAAGAGGTTTAGGAAGTTCAAGAAGGGTGATAGGGTAGTGATCCTGTTGGGTGCCGAATGTCAAGGGAAAGCAAGTAAACCCATTAAGGGACTTGCCAAAGTCAAGGAGGTGAACCTAGCCTAGGAAGGGGAGACACCCCAACCTATCTTTATTGCCAATGACTTGACGGAGGAAGAGGATACAAGTCTCATTGCTCTCTTGTGAGAGTATATAGACGTATTCACTTGGTCCTTAGAAGAGCTTAAGGGGGTAGATCCGAGTGTAGTGACTCATAACATACCCATGACACCAGACGCAATGCCAGTCAAGCAGTGATCATACCCTATGAATCCAAAACAAGCTCATATGGTCAAGAAAGAGATTGACAAAGCTTATGAGAGTGGGATTCATCTACAAAATTGAGCACACAGACTAGGTGTCACCCATTGTCATTGTAATGAATAAAAACAAAAAGATTAGAGTGTGCATCAATTACAAGAAGGTGAACGTTGCCACTAAGAGGGACAACTACCCATTGCCGTACACTGAGCACATGCTCGAGAGAGTGGGGGGAAAAGAGGCCTACAATTTTCTAGACGGCTTCTTGGGATACAATCGGGTGCAGGTGGATCCCTACGATAGGCATAAGACTACACTCGTCCCACTGAGTGGGATGTCTTTGCCTACATAATCATGCCCTTTGGGTTGACTAACGCTCCAGCCACCTTTTAATGCCTTATGGGCACTATATTTAAAGACATGCTTAGGAAAGAGTTAGAATTCTTCGTAGACAACTTGTGTGTTCACTTGACCTGGAGAGAACACTTAGACAAACTCAGAGCAGTCTTTCAATGGTGTCGTCTATATCGTCTCTCTCTGAATCCCTTAAAGTGCCAGTTCTGAGTAAAGCACGGATGCATCCTAGGGCATGTGGTGTCGAAGAATGGCATTGCCATGAAATTTTCAAAAGTCAGGGTCATTGTTGATCTTCCACCCCCAAGCAACTATAAGGGAGTTCAATGCTTCTTAGGACATACGAGGTATTATTGGCAGTTTGTGCTGAATTATGCATTGATTACTAGACCTTTATACAAATTGTTGACTATATTTGAATGGACTAAAGAATGCCAACACGCATATGAGGAATTGAAAAAGGCTTTTACCATAGCACCGATTCTACAAGCCTCAGATTGGACCATGACCTTCCACGTGCATGTTGATGCTTTGAAATTTGCTGTAGGGGCAGTGTTCTGCCAACCTAGCGGACGAAATCTCGACTATCCAATGATCTTTGCTAGCAAAAAACTCACTGAGACCGAGATGAACTACTCAATGATAGAAAGAGAAGGTCTAGCCATGGTATTTGTCATGAAGAAATTTCGACATTATTTATTAGCCACACCTTTCATTTCTTTGTGGACCATCAAGCCTTGCTATTTTTAGTAAAAAAACCTTATACTACAAGACGCATAGCTCGATGGCTCCTTCTGCTTTTAGAATTCCACTTCTCTATGGTTGTATGAAAAGAAAAGTAGCACTGCATGGCTTACCACATGTCACGCATCCCCATGGGAGAGGCTGCTAGAAAAGGCATCACCGATGAGTTACCAGACGCCCACTTGTTTAGCCTATCCAACGAGAGAGATTTCTTTTGAGCTGACTTGATACTATATTGGGCAGAAAACATAGTCCAAGTTCTTGAGTATGGACTATCTGAACGACTGATAGAGAAAGCACGACTTAGGCAACTTATCCTCAAGATCCAACCCTATCAATTAATAGCACACCAACTATATATGCTAGGGCAAGAAGGATTATTGCGTAGATGCGTATGCAAGTATGAGATGCATGATGCACTCTCAGAGGAGCACAGCGAAATCACCGGAGGACACTTTAGTGGAGATACGACAACCCACAAGGTACTGTAGTCTCAATTATGGTGGCCCACGCTTTTTCGTGATGCAGCAGGATTCGTTAAGCAGTGTGATGAGTGTCAGCAGACAAAGGTCCCGATTTGCAAGGATCAGACAGAGCTAATCCCAATAATTGCATGACAACCCTTCGAAAAATGGGGAACTGACTTCATAGGACCCATTAGTCCTGCGACACAATACTCGCAAGACAAGTACATCATTGTAGCCACTGATTATCTAATGAAATGGGCAGAAGCAAGAGCTATGAGAAAGAATGACGCTAGAATGACTACCAAGTTCCTATGGGAGCAGGTAATCTCACGATTTGGCTACCCCATCGAACTGGTTAGTGACTAGGGCACACACTTCATTAATGAAGTGATTGCGCATCTTCTATCCACCTTTCTAATTATCCATAAAAAATCCTCGCCATACTACCCTCAAGCAAATGGCCAGGCAGAATCCACAAATAAAATTCTAGTAAATGTATTGACCAAGGTAGTCTCTGCTTCGCGCAGTAACTAGGATAACAAGTTGATGGCAGCCTTGTGGGCTTACCGGATAGCCTATAAAATGGCTATAGGCTAGACACCTTTTAGGTTGACCTATGGAACTGAAGCAATTCTACCTGTAGAGTTCTTCATTCCTAGCTTGAGGATCGCACTTCACGAACGATGGGAAGGGAAAGAGGCATGGATGGAATGTCTAGTTGAACTCGAAAGCCTCTCGAAAACTCGACTTCTAGCTACCCATGCACTCATATGCAAGAAATCACGATGCAAAAGCTAGTTTGACAAGCATGTCAAGCAGTGCGACTTTGAACAGGGAGACTTAGTGCTCTTGTACTCTGTTAAGGGGCATAAACAAAAAATGAAGTTTAAAGGTCTAGGGCCTTTCAAGGTTCGTGCCATCAACCAAACTAGTAATGTCAAACTTGAGACTATGGAAGGCGAGGGCATAGGCTTCTTCAATGGCAATCGCAATACTACCCTCCAACACATCCTTTGCATGAATCACCAATGTTAGAACCCCCTGTCAAGGTATGAATGGACACAATCACGGAGATTGACAATGAAAATGAGGAAGCCGTAGGACTTGCTTACCTCCTCATCATGGTCACTGCCAAGCAGACATGCACTTTCAACGCCTTGATCGATGAAGGAGCATACTTCAATGTCTTAACCCACGATCATTGGACCCACATTGGCAAACCACAATAACAGCCCACTACCACCAAACTAAGACCATATGGGGGCCGATCATACGCACTCCTAGGGAAGTGTAGGGCCACCATTTCTATCGAGTCTAAGAGCATACCAATGATCTTTTATGTGTTGCCAAACACTAAAGATGCAGTCACAAAGTCATTGATTGCTAGGTCAAAAGCAAGCTCACTGCAATGTCGATTATGAGTCGCAGTGTATTCACCTAGACATTGGCAATTTTCGCATAGTAGCAACTTTCAACAAGGGCTATGCGACTCCTATGAGATCCGCAAAGCTACTCATAGAAACACCTATTGCCAAGTCTAAGGGGAGGAGATGTGATGTGTTACAACCTGCCAAGCCTCTATGCCAACAACCCGCTAAGGCCCAAGCCAATGCCCATGAACCCCAGTTCATATGAGTACCTAAACATCAGATCCTGCCACTGAGGAGCAATTGGCCATGCCTTCGCAAGGCTAAGAATGCAACCTCAAAACCTAGGAGGCCAAGACAAAGCTACAGACATCGACATACGGTTAAGCCACGATGGGTTCCTAAGACCCTATTGCAAGCACAAAGCTATTATGAGGGTAATGCCTAGATATGGATCCCTAAGTCTAAAACAGCCAAAGGCACTAATCAAAAGCCACCCTCATGCTTAACCATACCCAACCATACAATATGTCACGGCCTAAAGTCGCATAAGCCTCGAGACACCAAGCCCATAGACTCACAACTGATTATGCCCATGAAAACTGACCAAATCTATTGGCCCAAATCTCAACTTGCTACTCCCAAACCAGTACCATGTAACTCTACTAAGACTCAGGAAGCCACATCTGCAAGTAGCAGTGCCCCATTAGTAGTCTAGTCTCAGCTTGTTGTGCAAGGGACCCAACTGCAATCTCAAGAACAATCAAAACTGCAATCATCTATTGTAAAACTCTCTAGTTCTGTAAAACCCCAACCACTCACAAGCCTTAGATCCTCCTATGAGCGGAAATCATTCTTGACACTTGCTGTCATAGATCTAGTTGAAGACATAGGGGATGACGTGATTGCTTGCCTTAGACGCTTAGATGCCACATTCATGTCGCTGGCTCTAAGCTATGACTGCTTGGACTTGGACTTGTTGCAAGAGCCATTAGCAACCGAAGTTCATACGATGCCATGTTCATGGGACACATTTGAATTCGCATTCGTCAAAGCACCCAGCTCAACTGGCAGAGTTGCTCAGCACTGAGATATCTAGAGAGCAAGCCATCAAACAATGTCTCATTACATCATACGATAAGCAAGCTACTTTTGCTATCACTGACCAAGAAATCGAAGGGTTGAAATAGATTGCTGAAATCGAATCCCCATTCTTACCAAACTAGTATGCTCTTCGATTACAATGGGAACTCGAAGGATGCCAAATAATGACCAACACTGAGGAGTTACACGCAATCAAGACATAAGAGTATGACCCAACTTATGTCACTCCAACCTCGTATAGGGTGTTAACAACTATTTGTGGCCGACCCATGGAAGAGCACATCAAAGGACACCCTCACCTTGATCGCCTTCTGACCAAGGAAGAGTTACATATTGCTAGCTGTGTCGATTTCGGTGACTTCCTAATGGATCTTCTTACTTACATCACACATGTAGGCAGCTAACCCTTTGATCTAGACCGCGAAGCTCAGTTGGAGTACAATCCAGACTTCTACGCTTGACTCATGTGAAGGTAAACACTCGACCCATATGTTGAATGCCCTTGGCCCTTCAATCCTAGGAAGGATTCTTGTCGAATTTGGAAGGGTAAGGTGAGTCAAATCAGAACCAATCAAAATCAAGCAAACGCATAAACACATAAGAAAAAACACACCGCGGTGAAAACCTCAATCTACACTTAAACGCTGAAAGGAAAGAAACATGTTAACTTGTGATTGAGGAAAATGGTCACAAAAATTTTGAAATAAAGGGTGAAAAGTCTGAAAGGAAAGTTTATTTTGGAGCTTAAATGTTTTCATTCAACAAACATGAAGTCTTTCTTTTCAGCAAATAATTGTTTTGAAAGCACTAATGGGAATCATGGTTCATGACATGAATGAAAGATCATGCTCATCGACTCCCTTTCATGGAGGAGGAGGAGAGGACGTAGTACAACATCAACTTAGAAAACCGTACTTATAATTAGCTGAAATTCTGCAGTATCCACAACCTCGAGGAGGTGATAGCCAAGGAGAAGGCTGCAAGGAGAGTGGTGGAACAGTGTAACCAAGACTAACTAAAAGAGAATTAACCACCTTTTGACATTCAACACACAGGAATTGCTCATTCTTGTTCTTCTTTCATTATTCTTCCATCATACTGATTGAAAGAGACTTGCATACATAGGTATGACTAACCAAGACTAATAGTGGTTAAGTCATTGACTACACCGACTTATTGAATGCCACACATGTGTATAACTTTTTCCAGCAAATGTCAGTCACACACATAAAGATGGACTTACTGAAGAGTAATGGGAGCTTGATATTCTAACACTCCCCCTCAAGCTCAAACCATTTAATAAAGTCCAAGTAGCTCTTTGAAGTTGTTATAGAATCCGAGATGCATGCTCAAATTTCTTATATATTTAAAAGATATATGGTAAATATTATACTAGTACAGAGAGAGAACATATGAGAGAAAAGAAAGATGTAGAGAGAGAGAGAGATAGAGAGATTGACAACACACTAGGGACTGGAAGATGAGCCAATCCCCTCCCTTGTAGAGTTATATTATTGACAAGGAGCAAGCTCCTCCATTACACATAAGCCAGTTCTTACTTGTAGATCTTGGGAACAAGATCACGGTTTCTTGCACGGTATACAACTGGCTAACACTTGCACAACTTGGAATTTGGCACCTTCCAATCCTTCTTGGATCTCATTCTCTCGTACACAATATGTATAGGGCTCTCCTCTTGGAGCTTGATGTCAGCAAAACTTTTGCAGCACTTGATTTCACCAAAGCTTCCGCAGCATTTGATTTGAGCAGGGCTTCTGCACCACTTGCACCTTCTCTTCTCCTCTTGGATATATGCAAAGTGATGCTTTCTTCACCTCTCCCTTACACCCAAGGAGAGACTCCTCTTTTATAGGCTTTCAAGAACTTTTCTTCTTGGAGAGAGAGTTGAGTTGATCTTCATGCAAGATGTGGTTGTTCCACTCTGCAACACTAATTTTGAGATATCTCTTTGTACATTGTTTGGATGAAAAAACGTCCAACACAATAGTTGTAGATCTCGTTGTTTTTGATAACCCTAGTGGCCCATTTTTAGAGATCTTTTTTCTATTGCGAGATATTTTAAAAATGGATTTTCCAAAAAAATAGATTTTTAAACTATACTCTTAACTTGTGGTCCATGCAACCACCTTGAGTCATAGATAAGAAGAGCTCATTAGATTGCCTTGGGCCTCAGCCTTAAGATTGAATTCCACACAAAAGCTTGTGTCATTTTAGACCTTAGAAAGAGAAAATCACTTCTCTACTCACTTCCAGAGAATCACGTCTCTCGTCTTTCTTAGTGAGAGAATTCCCTCTCTCATCTTTCTTAATGAAATAAAAGACCTTAAACCTTGACTTGTAGGGGAGAGGATGACCCCAAATGAACACAATGCTCATTACACACAAGTAAACATTCTTAGGCATCCCTGGATGCTCACATAAATAAATATACACAATGCTAATGCACTTGGGATATGCATGTCATACTTTACTTTTTGGCATATATTGCACTCGCGGACATATCTTTCAATGTCAGCTCTAAGAGTGGGCCGAAAGAAATATCTTTCTAATGCTTGAGTAGTGGGTAGAATACCCCTATTTCTAGCATATGGAGATGCATGTGCTTCATCCATTACCTTGCATCACAATGGTAATGCTTAACAAATTGCTTGATGATGATACAAATAACCATCTCAAATCGAGTAAGGTGTAATCGGCTGACCTGAGTTAAGTTGATCCCATATGGCTGAGAAGTAGAAATCAGTTGCATACATTTTGGGTAAATCCATGAACTAGTTATGGTAAAAAATTGTGATTGCATTCACTCAAGGTTGTTGTGATAGAGCATCTACTACCACATTCTTAGTTCCAGATGTGTGAAGGATTTGAAAATGAAACATAGATAAGAAATTTACCCAATGCATTTGTTTCTATGAGAGCTTCTTCTGCGTGAGGAAGTATCTTAGACTTCGGTGATCTATTTTAATAACAAAATATGCACCAAGTAAATAGTGTTTCCATACTTGAAGAGCCTGTACCATAGCCATAAGCTCTTTCTCATTTACTGGAGTATGTAGCTCATGGTCCTTGAGGCGTCGGCTCTCAAATGCTACTGCATGATGCTCTTGGTTAAGCATAGCTCCAATGCAATCCCCAAAAGCATCGCATTGAACTTCAAAAGGTTTTTGAAGATCCGAAACTATGAGAACTGGTTCTTGAGTCACAAGAAACTTAATTCTTTCAAAGGCTTGCAGTTGCCTTGATCCCCAGCAAAAAGGCATTCGATTATTAGTAAGGTCATGTAGAGGAGATGCAACATACGCAAAACCTCATATGAACCTCCTATACTATGAACATAGGCCCAAGAAACTTCTAACTTCATGTACAGAAGTAGGTGTAGGCCATTCAACAATGGCTCAAATCTTCTCATGATCCATTCTCACCAAATTATGAGAAATAATATGGCCTAAGTACTGAAGGTTTCATCATAATCTATGCCATATGTCTGGGCATAGCCTTTTGCAACCAGCCTAGCTTTGTACCTGCTAATAGAACCATCTGCATTGTGCTTAATCTTATAAACCCACTTACATCCAATAGCTTTCTTTCCCTTCGGCAATGACACTAGATCCCAAGTCTTATTGGCCTCTAATGCAGCCATCTCCTCATCCATTGCTGCATCCCAATGAGCATGACCAACAGCCTCCTCAAAACATGTGGGCTCAACATCCTCAACTAGTTTCACCATATAAGCATAATGGTGAGCTGCATAACCTTCAAAGCCAAATCTTTTAACAGGGTATCTCACCCTGCTAGACCTGCGTACCACTGGATCACTCAATGGAGTCTTTGCATTAACGCGTGCTCTCTGCACACCTGGAGTCCTCACTGAAGGAATGCCAAGCTCATCATCCAAGCTCTCTGAGCCACTGGAGTCTCCATCAAGAACTGCATCAATGCCTTCTGACACTTTACTCTTTCCTTTGTCTTTACCTATAGTGCTACTAGATGCACCTGAAGATGTAGAGCTACTCCTTAGTCTCCCAGACCAAGGACTACCAGATGATGTCTCTGGTCCGCTAAGAGTTCGTGATTCTTGCTTTTTAGCCTACACATGAGTGTCATGATCATCATCATCATCCAATGCATCACCACTAGATGCATACCAACTGCTCATTTCATCAAAGATGACATCCCTGCTCACTCTGAACTTACATGTGACAGGGTTATAACAGTGATACCCTTTCTGCTCTAAAGAGTATCCAATAAAGACACACTTTTCAACCTTTGGATCCAGTTTCTTCCGCAACTCATCTGGCACATGAACATACGCAATGCAACCAAACACTTTCAAGTGTGAAACATCAGGCTTCTTACCTGTAAAACATTCTTCGGGGGTCATACCATGAACTGCAGCTGTGGGAGTTCTGTTCATTATATAAACAGCAGTATGAACAGCCTTAGACCAAAAATGCTTAGGCATATTCTTTTCAGCCATCAAGGCACGTGCAACTTCTGCAATATGCCCGTTTTTCCTTTCTGCAACCCCATTTTGTTGTGGGGTATACCTGCATGTGAAATGTCTCTTTATCCCATGAGACCTCAGAAAATCACTGAACTCATTGGAGAGGTACTCTCCCCCTCCATCTGACCTCAAGCACTTTATTTTCAAGCCTGTTTCTCTTTCAACTGCAGCCTTGAAAGTTCTAAAGTGCTCAAAAGCTTCACTCTTTTCCTTCATAAAATATACCCACAGCTTTCTAGAACAATCATGAATGTGACGAAGTATGAACTACCTCCAAGAGATACATTTTGTGTAGGCCCCCAAATGTTTGTATGAACAACATCAAGGATATTTCTGCTTACATCTCTGTCATGTGAAAAGGGTTGTCTTGCCTGCTTACCAAACTGACATGCTTCACATACCTTCTGAAATTCTGCAACTTTAAATGTAGGCAAACCTGTAACCAACCCTTTGGACTGCATTAATTTCAGCCTTTGTACATTTGCATGTCCAATGCGTTTGTGCCAAATTTCAATGTCTGCAACAACACCTTTTCCTTTGGCATACATAGCAGCATTCATAGTAGGAATTCTAGCATCTAGAGTGAACATACGTCCAACTCTACTTCCCTTTGCTACCAACCTGCACTTGTCATTGAAGTCTTCTACAAAGCAGCTCTTTGCATTAAATCTAACTTGTAGCCCTTGCTCTACCATTTGACCGACTGACACCAAGTTCTTTGTAATAGATGGCACATGTAATACATCTGAAAGACTCTTTGTCTTACCATCATGCAAGGACAAGGGAACTTTTTCAATGTGTGAAATTGGGTGGCATGAGTCATCACCTGTCTGCACATAACCTGCATTCTGCAAATCCTGCATCTCTCCAAACCATTCTGCATGGCTGGTCATATGATTGGATGCACCTGAATCAACATACCAAACATCTTCATGTGTTCCCTTTCCTGTAATAGCATTCAGCATATGCTGCATAACGGAGAAACGTTCATTTTTGTCTTCATTCTGTCATGAAGACGATGCATAGTTTCCTTGCTACAACTTACCACTGCGGATATCATCTCTCTTACCATAACATTGGGCTGCAATATGACCTGTTTTGCCACAGTATTGGCACACAATACCAGAGTTGTTAGAACCTCTGTTCTGCCATCCACTTCTTCCTCTAAAGCTCCCCCTACCTCTAAAGTTACCACGACCTCCTGAAACCTGCATATCGCCAAATTGCTAATTCAATCTGTTTTGTTGGTTGTCACTACCACGTCCTGTACCACGGCCTCTTGAAGAGAACCTGCCACGTCCCCTTCCAGAACTGGAGTAGAAAGCTTGGACCTGTTCACCACTTCTTTCAGATGTCTCACTCTGCATGTTGATCTCGTCAGTGATCATAAGGGAGACCAATTCATCGAAATCTGGAAATGGATTTCTGACATATACGGAAGTTACAAAAGACTTCCAAGCCTTTTCATTGTTAAGTCCACCCAAGGTAGATGACACCAAATCATCATCATCGGGCATTGCATCAATCGCTGCCAATGCATTTGCAATGCTTCTTACCTTCAGTGCATACTCATTGATAGACATCTTCCCTTTCTTTAATGTATTCAACTCTTGCTTGAGTTGAATCTTTCGTACCTTTGTATTTACAGAAAACATACTTTCAAGTATGGTCCAAGCTGCATATGAATTCTCTGCATTTCTAATGTGTCCCAGCATATTATTGTCAATTACTGCAGATAACCAATACATGACCTTTTTATCCTTTTGCATTCCATTCTTTCCATGCCTTTGTCTCTTCTGCAGTTGGAGGATCACTCATCTCCGGCTCCTTTTCTTCACCTGAAACGAACTCGTAGAGGCCTTTTCCAATAAGGAAGTTCGTGACACAGAACTTCCATGAAGGGTAGTTGTTCTTGTCAAGCTTCTCAATGATGGGGCTTCCACTGTTCTCTGCCATTATCACAAAATTAATACCAAACAGCAAGCAAATCTTCTGCAACCCTTGACCTGTAGTGCATAGCAATACACCAGACAACCTTTTTCACTGTCTGCTCAACAATACATGCAATCTGCAACCAGTTTGCAGATAAACCTTGTGTTTACTACTGGTAAACACCTTTGAACTTACAGATCTGAAATCTGTAACCTACGCACCCACGTTCGGTCAATACAGTCGAAGTCAGAGTGTACCCTGAAACTGCTGTCCGCAACCTTGTGGCTCTAAAACGGGCCCTGAAACGGCCTCAGATGCCCAAAATAACTACGGGAAAGCCCTAAAGGGCCAATCTGCAAAATACACAGCGCTCTTCGCGCACACCAAATCTCACTGCAATCTGAGATTTTTTGCTCTGCCCTGCTTCCGGTGCCTCCACAGGCACTATCCAAGAGAAAGAGTTGAAGGATGGGAGAGCTTCTTACCCGTGGCTTGCTTGCTCGAACCTTGCTTCTTCTCCTTTGCTTCAACCTTCGAAATCAGCCTCTCTCAATGGCGCGGCTCTGATACCATGTCAAGAATCACGTGGTGGAGGGGGTTGCTCAAGATGCTGCGCCGAACACACACAGAATGCACAAGGAGAAGCTCACTCAAGAGACAAGAAGAGAGATGGAGGCCAAAACGTTTTCTTGTTGGTTTCTTCTTCTTCTTCCACACACTTTACAATGTACACAAAGTATAGATAAGATAAAACATAAAAGGAAAGTGGCCTACTAAGTCAAACAATGCATAACTGACTACACTAGTCGACTGGCGCCATAACTATGCCAGCTGTAAATAGGTGTAACGACCTGAATATAATAAGTCAGTGGCCATGTGAGATGCATAATGACCACCGACGTGCTAAGTGTAGACGTGTGGACCCATCTAACCAGGCGGTCCATCATCCATGTCCACATGTGTTGAGCTTGCCATCTCAACACGTGGTGGATGGCAAAGAGGCCAAAATGCAAACAGCAATGTTAAATGCTACTACTGTGGTAAAATGGGTCATATGGCTAAAGACTGCTATAAAAAGTAGAATGATATCATGAATGGGAAATTGCAACAAGGGAATTATGCATCTTCTAGTAGACAGGGTGATGACAGAAATGAGCATTTGTTTATGGTGCAGCACATGAACAATTCTGTGACAAGTGCAGAAGAAAGCAACGATGTGTGGTATGTTGACTCAGGTGCATCAAACCACATGATAGGTCATGCAGAATGGATGGAGGATGCAAGGAAAATGGAAAAACCAGGATTTGTGGAGACTGGTGATGATACTGCACATCCTAATGTGCAGATTGTAAAAATTCCTTTGTCTATGCAGGATGGGAAAAAGAAATACATGTCCGATGTATTTCATGTCCCGAATATCACCAAGAATCTGGTTTCTGTTGGTCAAATGGTTGAGCAGGGCTTGCAGGTCAAATTTAATCCTCATGGATGCTTTGTTGAGGATATGAAAAATAAAGGTCGCTTGATAGCAAAAGAAAAGAAGAAGGGCAGAAAGTTTACGTTGGATGCAGACATGCCTAAATTGAGTGCAGCAATGTTTGCACATGGGACCGGTGTAGTTGCAGATATTGATATCTGGCATAAACGCATTGGTCACGTTAATGTACAGCGACTTAAATCAATGCAGGCCCAAAATATTGTTGCAGAATTACCTAAATTCAAGGTTGCAGAAATGCATAAGGTATGTGAAGCCTGCCAATTTGGAAAACAGGCAAGGAAACCATTTCCTAGACATGTTCAAGAGAGTGAGAAGCAATTGGAATTAATCCACTCTGATGTGTGGACTACTAAAGCTGCATCTCTTGGAGGCTGTCATTATTTTGTCACTTTTATTGATGATTATAGCAGAAAAGTTTGGGTGTATTTTATGAAAAAGAAAAGTGAAGTTTTTGGGCATTTCAAAACTCTTAAAGCTATGGTTGAAAAAGAAACAGGTCTGCAAATAAAATGCCTAAGGTCAGATGGAGGGGGAGAGTACCTCTCAAATGAGTTTGCAAGGTTCTTGCAGGAGCATGGCATAAAGCAGCAATATTCATGTAGTCATACCCCACAACAAAATGGAATTGCAGAAAGAAAAAACAAGCATATTGGAGAGGTATCTCGTGCCATGCTCAATGAAAAAGACCTGCTAGATTTTTATTGGGCTGAGGTAGTTGCTACAACAGTCTACATAATGAACAGGACTCCCACTGCAGCAATACATGGGATGACTCTAGAGGAGAGGTATACTGGTAGGAAACCAGATATTTCTCATTTGAAAATTTTTTGTTGCATTGCCTATGTACATGTGCCAGATGAGTTGAGATCCAAGTTGGATCCAAAAGCTGAGAAGTGCATCTTTATTGGTTACTCTCTGCAGCAAAAAGGGTATAGATGCTATAACCCTTCTACTCGTAAGTTTACAGTGAGCAGAGATGTTGTTTTTTATGAGATGAGTAGCTGGTATAAACCAATAAATGTGATTGATGATGTAGATGCACAAAATGGTAATGCTGCACAGAATTCACAGCAGCAGTCACAAAATATTAGTGGACCTGGAGCGTCCTCTAGCAGTGGCTCACATTCTTCGCCATGGACAGGCTGATTGAGATTAGGAGAATCTTCTCAAAGAAATGCAGATAGTGGTATGTAGGTATCACGAAAAGGAAAAGAGAAGGTTGATCAGCCCATGTTTGATGTGAATGCAGGTCACTCTTATGTGGATGGTGAATCCAGTGGCTCAGAATAGAGCATTGATGATGAGTTGGGTATTCCTTCTATTGTTACACCTGGAGTAAGGAAGACCAGGGATGTTTTGAGAGCACCTGGGAGTGAACCTACTTTGCGCAGGTCTACCAGAGCTAGGTATCCTTTGGATAGGCTGAAATATGATGGATTTACAGCCATTCACTATGCATATATGGTCAAAGTGATACAGGAACCAGAACCCACTTCTTTTGAGTAAGCCATGGGAAAAGAAAAATGGGAGAAAGCCATGGATGAAGAAATGGATGCCTTGGAAGCAAATGCTACATGGGAATTGGTACCTTTGCCTAAAGGTAAGAATGCAATTGGTTGTAAGTGGGCTTATAAAGTGAAGCACAATGCAGATGGTTCTGTGAACAGATACAAGGCAAGATTAGTAGTCAAGGGGTATGCACAAACATATGGCATTGACTATGAAGAAACATTCAGTTCGGTTGCAAGGATGGCAACTGTAAGAGCAGTCATTGCTATGGCTGCATCAAAGGGATGGTCTTTACATCAGATGGATGTAAAGAATGCCTTCTTGCATGGTGATTTGCAAGAAGAGGTCTATATGGAGCAGCCACCAAGTTATGTTGCTCATCCTGAGTTTGTTTGTAGGTTGAAGAAAGCCTTGTATAGCTTGAAGCAAGCACCTAGAGCATGGTCTGACAAGATAGGACAGTATCTTGTCACTATTGGCTTTCGGATTTCCAAGGTAGATTTCTCACTTTATGTGAGAAAAACAGAGAAAGATATTATGCTACTTGTCATTTATGTTGATGATTTGATTATGACAGGTGACAGTGATGAAGATATCCTTCATGTGAAAATGCTATTGAAGCAGAAGTTTGAGATGAAGGATTTGGGAGAGCTGTGTTATTTCTTGGGCATTGAGATGATTAGATCACCAAGTGGGATACAGCTCTTGCAGAGGCAGTATGGATTGGATATGCTGTTCAAACATGGGATGACAGGCTGTAAGCCTATTTCAGTTCCTTTGGAGCAGAATGTGAAGCTGAGCGCAGATGCAGGTGAGCTTCTGGAAGACCCTACTATTTACAGACGCATAGTAGAAAGTTTGATTTATATGACTATTACCAGGCCAGATTTGAGTTATGCTGTTGGATTGGTAAGTCAGTTTATGCAGGCTCCAAGGAAATCGCATTTGGATGCGGCTAGACGCATACTCAGGTATGTGAAGTCCACATTGCAGTATGGACTATTTTATGAGACTGGGGTTCAGATACAGCTGCATGGATACACTGATGCTGATTGGGCTAGTAGTATTTCTGATAGACAATCTACCAGTGGATATGTGTTCTCTTTTGGGAGTGCTGCTGTCACTTAGAGCAGCAAGAAATAGCCTACAGTTGCCTTGTCGAGCACAGAGGCTAAGTACAGGGGCGCAGCAATGGCTGCATGTGAGGTATCTTGGTTGCATAAGCTACTTTATGATATGCATCAGCCTACAGATGGGCTAGTTGTCATTTATTGTGAAAACATGAGTAGTATACACTTCGCAAATAACCCAGTCTATCATGCTAGAACAAAGCACATTGAGGTGCATTATCACTATGTGCGGGAGAGGGTTTTACTAGGTCTTATTGATCTAGTTTATGTCAGCACTGAGGATCAGGTAGCTGACATATTCACGAAGGCATTGGGCGCAGAGAAGCTGCGCAAGTTCAAAGACCTGCTTGGTGTGTAGGAATTGGGATTGAGCTCGAGGGGGAGTGTTGAGATATCGAGCTCCACTCGTGATATGCCAGGGTGACCGTTGTGCATTTATGTCACCGACGTGTCAGTTGCAGATGCGGTTGGTACACCGCCCATGAATAATAGCTACATGATAGCTATCCTTATCTACTCTAGTTCGTGGCTCAGTTAGTATGCCACCTTAGTTAGTTGAGTTTGGTTTGAGACCCATATATAGGGTTCTTCTATTTCTTTGTACTTGAGTTCTTTTGGCTTACACAACTAAGAAGAGGAAAACTGTTTTCAGCCTCCACCCTTGTGTGTATTCCCCCATTGTGCAAGCAAGAAAGATACAAGTGAGACTTCTTCCTTCTCTCCCACAATCTTGATAGACCCGCCCCTGGATAGACAAGCCACTCTCAAGGAGCGACGGAAAAAGTTGGTGGAAGAAGCCAAAAAAAGGTTGCAAGCCTAGCCACTCGTGTGGCCATTTGCATCCCTCCCACCATGCCCCAATGACCTCCCAACGCAATTCCATGTGGAGCTAGTGGTCTGGGAACAGCAGGAAATCGAAAAGAACCCTTTCTCTTTCAGCTTCCTTATGCCTGACAGCCTGAGAAGGGTCCTGCCAATCAAAGTAATGGAGGAGGTGATCGCGGCTGGCAGCCGACTAGGCCAAAAATGGCGGGACGACAAGGCAAAGACCCCCACTCTATGGGGCATGGAGGAACCAGAATTTTGGCAAGAAAAAGTGTACGAAGTGCCACACACCGTAAGGGGCTACAATTGCCAACCCCTTTGGAGAAGGCAAATATGCAACACTAACATACTCGCCTGGATGGCATTTTGCAACACCCTACCCTATGAGAGGAACGACCCAACATTCATGGCGTATCCTCGTAGGGTAGGTGTGGATTTTGTCGCCACCCTCCATGGGAGGCATGACTTCCCCGTCATCTACAATTCCAATGCCACCTCCTTCAAGGATGCTCTACTTTTTGATTTAGGAAGCCTAATCAACTCCATGACGCGCTTCCTCGCGGAATTCTCCTCCTGTCCCGATCCCGCTTTCATAACTACATGTAATTACCTTAGGCTCCTTAAGCTCCTACTCAAGCAAGATCCGACACCGCAAGAAAATGGCTTGCCTCCCCTCTTTTTTGATCCCAATGCTATTGATAGCTGCGCTATGGCCTGCTTAATGATGAGAGCTAGTCTACTACCTTTCTTTTGCCTAGATCTCCTAGGGGATATGAGTGACAGCCAATTCACTAGGTGTAATTGATGCCAGGAGGCATATTCCACGGTGGATTCCGTGAGGTTTTACGGTGGATTCCATAAACTTAGATGACCGGGGCTCATACGCAAAGAGGATTCTTTGTGCGAGAAGCTGATGGGGACGCCTGTCCTTTTCGGGCGTTTCATTAATTTAGTGTGTACATGGGTGATTCCATAGCGGGTGATTCCGCAAAATGCATATTAAATTAATAAGCGTTTATGAGTTTAGAGTGCGCACTCGTAATAAATTAAGGTTAGGATTTATTTCTAACCAGTTGATTTATTTATGTAGCTGAAGACTGCTAGGTATTCACTTTTGTCGGTTTAATTGTGTTATTTTACTAACGATTGTGAATGCTTCAGTTGATGTGTAGAGATAGCAGCAGTGGCGGAGGAAAGCATTGGAGTCTAGCGGGTTTTCGACCTTTGGACTATATTTTGATAGGCGCCACGCCTATATTTTGTTATGTCTATAGAGACATCGATTATTTATTATTATTTTGTATGCGCTTATGCGCCTGGATATGTTATTTCTATTTGGACATTGAGATTGGGCGTGCCAGACACTATGGGCACCGTCCATTAGCTTTATTTTCTTATTTTTGGTAGAAAGCAAACTCAAAAGCTAAAAGCTTGTCATATTTTTGTAATTGGGCTATTTTTGAGCATAAAGATTGGAAATATACATTAAATACATGCTTTGTGAAGCGCTCACACAAGGCATGGGGGAGATTGAACCCAATTTGTCTCTTGTCTCATGTCGTGCTTGCTTTTACATGGGTTTTTGTGCTAAAAAGTAGAGTACTTTGTTCTTGGGGACCTTCCGGGATTCACCACGTGAGCTATCTGCGTCCGATCTGCGCACCAGTGGTATCAGAGCGGAGCAGAGATCAAGGGCTTCCAATCGCTACCAATCTCGGGCGAAGGCGGAGCTCCAGGAACAAACGGCCTCTACAGTCAATCTCGTCACGAACCGTCGATACAGGCAGACTTCTGGCGATCAAGAACCCCTATTTCCAATGTCAGATCGCGAAGGACCAATCTCTGCAGGCGGAGGACCACTCCCTCATCTCCATGAATAAGTCGTGATAAAACAGTAAGAAGCCATATCTATTTCTTCAAAAAGCTTAGTTTAAAAGCTTAAAACAAAGCTTAAGAATCTTATTAAGCTTCCAATCTTCAAATCGACTTGCAAGAAGGAGCCCCCGAAAATTACGGCAGAAAAAAACGGACCCCCCCCCCCTCACGATCAAAAACAGCGGCCTCTGTACTCCATCATTAAGCTCTCTAAGCTTAATCCTTAATACAAAGCTTAAATCATTAAGCTTTCTCTGCAAGTCACACAGATCCTGACAAGTCGATAAACTCCGGGTCTCGCACGCCAGAAGTCAAGTTCAGTAAGTCACTTGGAATCAAGTACTGCAAGTTCTGCAAGTCGGCCTAAGTCCAGCAAGTCAACAATCTGCAAGTCTGCTAAGTCTGCAACTCTGCAAGTCAGACTAAATCAGAACTGACTAGTGCTTAAAACTCATAGAAGACTTGTTCGTATGCAAAAACTTTGAACTGGAAAGTTGTTCGCAACAAGCTGTTTTACCTATCTACAAGTTCGTTGAAGTACTTTCAGCAAACGGAGATAGAAATATTACAGAATTTCTGAAAATTGAAGAAGAAAATACCCAAAAATACATAGCCTTGTAACCCCAAATTTGAGCTACGCTCATCCCGCTAACTGATTTTGAGTGAGAAAGGTTTGTTGAGTTTTACAGGATGACTACCCCACATATGGATGATCCTATGGCTGAAGACGACCTACCCGAGCCTACCATGGAACAAAAGCTGGATCTTATCATGTTGCAATTGGAAGAAGAGCGAAGAGCTAGACAAGCCTTGCAAGCGCAATTGACAAAGCTACAAGGAGCGTCCACTGATAAAGAAGAACCTCAAGCTGAAGATTTGATTCGCCGTACCATCGACGCCACTCTTGAAGCACAAACCATTCGCAAGGAATCCAAGATAAGTAAACGAAGTTTCAAGTTTCGTACTTTCAATGGCATAAGAGAAGGAAAGACTGTTTTATCATTCATTAGCCAGTTTGATGACTATTTCCATGAGGAAACTTATCCTGAGAAAGATAAAATCAAGTTTGTTACTAATCATCTGATAGACAGAGCATCACTTTGGTGGACTGTAGTCCGCAAGAGTATAGAATGTCCTGCTACATGGGAAGATTTCAAGAAGAAGTTCATGCAAAATTTCCTTCCACCGCAATTTCATGAGAAGGCTATCAAGCAATGGGATTTACTTCAACAGCGCGATCGTGAGCCTATTCCACAGTATACAGAGCGTTTTTGGAATGCACTCCTACAGCTACGCATGCTTGAAGACGTACCAGAGGCGACACATAAGCAGAAGTACATGTCTGGACTTCTTGGACATTACTACGCTGAAGTGAACATGTTCAAGCCTGCTACCCTTGAAGATGCCATCTCCTTAGCTCACGACACTGAAGATAAGTTACGTGGAAGAGATCGACGACCACAGCCATCCAAGCAAACGGTAATTATGGATCTAAACAATTCAATTCCAATTTCAGAAGGTTTAATCCAGGTCGTTTTTCATCACCATCTTTCCGCAAGAATTGGCCTAAACCACCTGCATTACCATCCACTGTCAATCCAAATCCTAAGCCTATTCCACAAGCAAATCCAAATATACCCAGACTCCCAGCCATTGCAAATAATGTGACCAAAGCCAAGCCCATCGTATGCTACAAGTGTCACCAGCCAGGGCATCTCGCAGCAAATTGTCATTCAAAGAAGCCATCAGCACATATCAACTACTTTGGAGCTATGGACGAAGAAGAGCATGAGGATATGCCGGATTTCACTGAAGAAGAAGATGATCCTACTACTACTTCCGACACTTTACCAGGTATGCCTACTTTACATTCATTGTTGACTATGAAATGTATGGTGCATGGAAAAGAAAGAACTATATTGCATGACGAGGGTAGTACCCATGACTTTATTTCAGCAAAATTGGTAAAGGAATTGAAATTGCATACTGTACCTACGCACTATCGCATAAAAGCTGCATTTTTAGGCACTAGGTACAATGGCACACAAGAAGTTCAAGATTTAGAAATTCAAATTGGTCCATATATTGAAAGAAGAAATTTCTTAGTTGTCCCATTACAGTCTAGCGACATTATTCTAGGAATGCCATGGAGACACCAGCATAATCCAAATATAGATTATTCTACGCATACAATGAATATTAATTTTCAAGGAAAATCTATTACATTATTTGGTATGCATGCATCTCATATGTTTCCACTGCTTTCGCATACTCAAGCAAAACATGCACTACGCAAGAACACTAAATCATATCTCATTTGGGTGAATGAATTGCACGCAAAAGAAACTCATATGCACCCTAGGCATAAGGAATTTCTTGCATATTTTAAGAACTGTTTTGCAGAAGACCTACCACCAGGTTTACCTCCATCACGTCCAGAAGACCATAAGATTGACCTAATACCTGGCACACAACCACCTTGCAAAGCCCCATATAGGCACAATCAAATAGAGCAAAAAGAAATCCAGACTCAAGTTGAAGAATTACTCAATAGAGGTTTAATTCGCCCTAGCAGTTCTCCATTCGGTGCACCTGTGCTCCTAGTCAAGAAAAAGAATAATACTTATCGGATGTGTATTGACTACCGAGCATTAAACAAGATTACTGTAAAGAATAGGTATCCTATACCTAGAGTTGATGACCTTATGGACAAACTGCAAGGATCTTCTATATTTAGTAAAATTGACCTTAAATCTGGATATCATCAGGTGAGGTTAGATAGATCCGACATATTTAAGACTGCATTCAGGACACAGTTTGGCCATTACAAATTCTTAGTCATGCCATTCGGATTAACTAATGCACCTGCCACTTTCAGTAGAATGATGAACCGTATTTTTCTAAAATATCAATATTGTGTGATTGTTTTCTTTGATGATATTTTAGTGTTCAGTCAAAGTGAAAAAAAGCATTATGAGCATTTATCATTAGTTTTTCAATTACTGAAAGAAAATCAATTGTTTGCAAATCCTGACAAGAGTGAATTCTTTAAGACAGAAATAGAATATCTAGGTCATATTGTATCAAAAGAAGGAATAAAAGTTGATCCTAAGAAAATTGACGCAATATTGCATTGGCCTGTTCCTAAAAATGTACATGAATTACGCTCATTCCTTGGTCTTGCTAGTTTCTATAGGAAGTTTGTACGTAATTTCTCATTACTTGCTTTACCACTGACCAAACTTCTTAAGAAAGGCATTGTTTATCAATGGACTGAAAACCAGCAGAAATCTTTTGACTTACTCAAACGTGCATTGACCAATGCCCCTGTCCTACAATTACCTGACTTTAACAGACCATTCTTTCTAGTTGTGACCGATGCTAGCGGATCAGGAATAGGAGCCGTGCTAATGCAAGACAACCATCCAATAGCATATTCTAGTTCTAAGCTGAAACCCTCTGAGCTCAAATATTCCACTTATGACAAGGAACTCTTAGCAATTGTACAAGCATTAAAACAATGGAAGCATTATTTAATGGGTTCAGAATTCATGATAAAGACCGACCAGCAAAGCATTAGACATCTACTTAGCCAACCCCAAATTTCTGACCGCCATATCAAATGGGCTTCATTCATTCAAAGTTTCCATCCTATCATTCAATACCAACCTGGAAAAGAAAATGTAGTTGCTGATGCATTGAGTAGAAGACCTGAAATTCATAACATTTCTATCATATCTTTTGATTCTTTGATTACTATGAAAGACACATATCACCAGGATATTACTTTTCATTCTGATTGGCAAAAATTAGTTCAAAATAATTTCATTCCTGTTGATTCATTATCATATAATGATGGATTCATGTTCTTTGAAAAGAGACTGTGTGTTACTATTCCATTCCGATCTTTTGTTTTAAATGAAATTCACTGTCCCCCATATCAAGGTCATAGAGGTATCATTTCTACATTACGCATGTTAACTGAAGATTTTTATTGGCCGCATATGGATGCAGATGTGTCTAATTTTGTTTCTGAATGTCTGATTTGTCAAAGAATAAAGAGACATCATGGTAAACAGTATGGGTTATTAATGCCTTTATCTATTCCATCTAGACCTTGGGAACATATATCTATGGATTTCATTACTGGCTTACCAAATACTAAATCTAACCATGACATGATTTGGACAATTGTAGATAGATTTAGTAAGCAAGCATATTTCATTGCATGTAAGAAAACTTTAACAGCATCACAAGCAGCACAGTTATTTTTGAAAACTGTTTTTACTAACCATGGATTGCCGAAAGTGATTATTTCAGATAGAGATTCTAGATTTTGTAATAATTTCTGGATTACACTGTTTGCAAATCTAGGCACAAAGATTGATTTCTCATCTGCATTTCATCCAAAAACAAATGGACAAACAGAAGCCACAAATAGCACCATTCTAGATCTTTTACGTGCATACACTATCTCTAAACCTCAAACATGGGATACTCATTTACATTTATTACAGTTTGCATATAACAATACACCGCACACATCTACAAAGAAAGCACCTTTTGAAGTTATTTATGGATATAGATTATCTACCCCTGTTGCATCTTTGTCTAATAGAATACAAAGTGCCGATGATATTGTTGTTATGCATAACACTATTTTTTATGAGGTCAAGGATATGATTGCTAAAGCCCAACAATCATATACCAAACAAGCCAACAAGAAAAGACAAGCCATGAATTCAAAGTTGATGATTATGTTTGGCTTAGAATAGAAAAGCGTAGACTGCAAAGTGTAGATAGACATCCAGTTGTCAAATTAGCTCCTAGATTCTACGGACCATTTAGAATCATTCATAAGATTAATGACAATGCATTCAAGTTAGAACTGCCATCACATTGGAAAATTCATAATACATTTCATATTAGTTTATTGAGACCATTTAGAGGACAATTACCTATCCACCCTGTCTATGAAAACCCACCTTTATTAGAAGAAGAGGCTGAAATACTTGAACCAGAAGCCATCATAGACACTGACTACATGACCACTAGAACTGGCCGAAGGTATTCTAGATATCTAGTGAAATTTAAGAACCATCCTGTAGAGGAAGCACAATGGATGCACGCTAGAGACCTAAATGCTTTCCCCACTCTGTTAGCTCCACATTGAGCTAATAGCAATTGAGGTCAATTGCTATCCCACCCCGGGGGTATGATGCCAGGAGGCATATTCCACGGTGGATTCCGTGAGGTTTTACGGTGGATTCCGTAAACTTAGATGACCGAGGCTCATACGCAAAGAGGATTCTTTGTGCGAGAAGTTGATGGGGACGCCTGTCCTTTTCGGGCGTTTCATTAATTTAGTGTGTACATGGGTGATTCCATAGCGGGTGATTCCGCAAAATGCATATTAAATTAATAAGCATTTATGAGTTTAGAGTGCGCACTCGTAATAAATTAAGGTTAGGATTTATTTCTAACCAGTTGATTTATTTATGTAGCTGAAGACTACTAGGTATTCACTTTTGTCGGTTTAATTGTGTTATTTTACTAACGATTGTGAATGCTTCAGTTGATGTGTAGAGATAGCAGCAGTGGCGGAGGAAAGCATTGGAGTCTAGCGGGTTTTCGACCTTTGGACTATATTTTGATAGGCGCCACGCCTATATTTTGTTATGTCTATAGAGACATCGATTATTTATTATTATTTTGTATGCGCTTATGCGCCTGGATATGTTATTTCTATTTGGACATTGAGATTGGGCGTGCCAGACACTATGGGCACCGTCCATTAGCTTTATTTTCTTATTTTTGGTAGAAAGCAAACTCAAAAGCTAAAAGCTTGTCATATTTTTGTAATTGGGCTATTTTTGAGCATAAAGATTGGAAATATACATTAAATACATGCTTTGTGAAGCGCTCACACAAGGCATGGGGGAGATTGAACCCAATTTGTCTCTTGTCTCATGTCGTGCTTGCTTTTACATGGGTTTTTGTGCTAAAAAGTAGAGTACTTTGTTCTTGGGGACCTTCCGGGATTCACCACGTGAGCTATCTGCGTCCGATCTGCGCACCAGTAATCACCCCTTCCTTTCCACCACCTCTCTCCATGTCCGTATGAACCTGAAAGGGTACGTGCGAAGCCACCAATTTTTGCGCAAATCCATCCGCCCTCCTTCCCTCCCTCATTCAGATGATGAAACTTAGACTTGGCTATCATACTCCTGATATAACACTATCCCTAAATGTATCTCAAAAGAAAAAATAAGATAACCGAAGAACAGAAAAGCACGAATGCCATTCCACACTGAATGGACGCAAAAACTCACTTGCAGAACCACTTGGCACCACAAAAGCACAATCACTGTACCTAGGGGTCCTTAAGCTAGGTGTGTCCAGTGGCTTCGGTCGGCTGACTCCTCTCCTAATCTACTAGCCCTTTTTTCTCCCCCACTTCACGCTTAGGGCACATCAAGGGCAGGACACACCTAGGGAGGTAACACTCACCTATGGTTAGACTTGTCATCCTAAGCCACTGGCACCGCACCCCCTTGGCACAAATGGGGTCCTCAAGTGTGGGACATCACCTAGGCTCGCCTGCGGTTAGACCCACCTCCCCATTCCACTAGCACAAGCACAATGCACCAACACACTGAGGAAAGCACTCCCCTTATGTAGAGCACCACACCTTCTTCTTTGGGCACCCCAAAAGCACAAAACCACCAACTTCGGAGGCCCTCGTCCACCCATGACATCCAGTTAGCTGCTCCGACAAACATCATTCTTGAGCTTCCACAAGCACCTGAAGTTACATGTGGCCCTCACCCTTACACCAACGTCGAAGTGCCATGGGACTGGCACTCGTCTAGGAGGGAGGTAATGTCAAGCAGCCTCTAAAGATGAACCGGGGCAAAAAGCGCAACCTTAAATGAAAAGGCGCCTCAAAAAACTCGAAAAACTCTTGTGGCTCCCTCCTGTGCCAATTGTAAAATATTAGATGGGTGTAGGCTAGAGGCACAAGACTAGAAGAGGGAAATGGAAAAAGGACCTTGCCACAATGGCCGATCATGTAAAAAAGGGATGGGTGCCCATGGGATTTTAGGGTTTGTATATATAAAGTTCAAAAAGTGAATAAGAGATCATTCTTTGGTGTGTGGCAACAAGAGTCTTCTTCTTCTTCTCTCCTTCTCATCTTCTTGCTTGTGTGTGCTCTTGAGAGAGGGTGAGGGAGTGAGTGTGTGAGAGTGAGGGATCAAGAGGGTGAAGCTCTTCACCATCTCCTCTTCTCTTCTTCTCTTCTCTTCTCTCTTCTTGTGCGCACGGCTATGGAGGATGGAGCTTGGAGGTGGAGGAGGCTTGAGGATACTTGAGCTAGCATCTAGGATCGTGGAGCTACCGGCGTGTGAGAGAGAGGAGGCAACTCATATTGGCACTAAGGTAAGCTCACTACACTCGTAGGATCGACGGCACGTCGGCTAGGTGAGAGATAGCCATTAGAGATCACTTGGAACGCTTGAAACAATAAGCGGTGCGTGGGTCTTGGTGGTAGAGTGAAAGCTCTGACATAAGAGCTTTGCCAACTCAATTGGGTTTGATCTCGGTTTGATCCTCCTAATGTCTATTACTTAGATCTTAGATGTATGGATGCCACTCACATGAGGTTTTGATCTTTGCTTGCTCATCTAACATTTGACTTTTGTTCGAGTGGGAGCTACTACTTAACACTTGGATGTACTACAGAGCATTTGGTTATATAATTGAGCTTGAGCTCACTAGCTCATTATAGTGAGACAATGGGACTCATTGTGACATGTATATGCTCTCTTGATACTCATTGGATGCAGTTACCCTATCATGGGCTGATTTGATCTTTTGTCTTGGACATGACACTTATGTATACCAAAGTGTTGTCAGTGGTATTTATATGTCTCTAGGTTATTTATTGAGGCTTTCTCAATGGGTTATGCATTTGGCAATTCTCTTCATTTACCTTGAGACCTACCATGTGCATGATGTCTATGCCTCTTGCATGTATGGTTACTGACACACTTTAGTTGTGACAGTCTTTAGTGCTGGTTGTTCATGGATTTTCTTTTCTTGTTTGCTCATAGTTTATTGTTTGCATATTGCTGCAATTTATTATAAAAACTTATCATTTTAGTTTTATGTATTCTATTTGACGGCAAACACTTGGGTTTGACAGTTTCTTGCCTACAGTTTGTGGATAGCTCATTATTTTGGTAGTATCCCTTGTTTTTAACTTGATTTGGCAATGGTTTTGGGGGCTGATTTCTAGTTTATTATAGTAGCCTACTTTGCTCTTTTGTGCACTTCATTAGTCCCATTATGGTTGGTAATTCCAATGACAATGCTATCTTTAATATTGACAAGTTGATGACACCAACTACAACTACTAGAAGGTCGAAATCTAGAAATTTTTAGTATAGAAAATGTAGATTAAGACTTTGAAACATGATAATGTCAAGCTCAAATATATTGATGAAGGTGATTGGGCCAAATTGGATAAGTTATGTAAGTCCATGATCATTTTGTCCCGCTCTAAGTAGGTTTTCTATAATGTTGTCTTTGATGGACAAGCATCATGGGACTTATGGGATAAGATTCACAATGCCTATGACAAGCAAAGCCCTACTTCTTAGATGTATTGGGTTGCTGAAGAAACTCATGGACCTTCGCGTATAGGAGGACACTTCCATGTCAGTCCACTTAAATAAGTTTCATTCCATTCTTAGCCTTTTGTCTTTGCAAGGGATTGAATTTATGGGTAATATCCCTCCCTTGTTCCTCCTAGTTACATTGGCTGAATCACGATATACATTTTGTACTGCTATGTATGGTTAATAAGTTTGGGTAATGACTTGGCATTAGAGGTAGTTGGTGTTGATGATGTCTAGTGGAGGCAGCATGTTTACTCTGCATGATGTATATTATGTACCGGCTCCCACAAAGAGCCTTACCTCTACTAGCACTTTGGATGATGCGGGCAATGTTGTCCCTTTTGGTAATTTCTCATGGAAGATTACCAATGGGAATCTTGTCATTGCATGTGGTACTAAGTCTAATACTCTCTACCCCTTACTTGTATCTGGGTCAATTGACCATGTTTTGGTAGTGGATATAGTTTCACATGTATCTCTTTGGCATCATTGCCTTGGATACATGTCTTTGAAAGAAATGAAAATGCTTACCCGTTTGCAGTATCCTTCACCCCTTGACTATAAGTGTTTTAAGTCTTGTGATCATTGTTTATATGGTATATGAACATGTAATACACATAAAAAGTCACGTATGACACATATGGGTAAGACTTTGGCTCTTGTTCATTCAAATGCATGTGGTCCCATGCCCTATAAGTCATTAGGTGGTGCAAAGTATTTTGTTACCTTCATTGATGACTATACATATAAGATTTGGGCATATCCTATTGAGTAGAAATTGGAAGTCTTGGTTACATTTCAACGTTGGCTTGCTCTTGTTGAGAACTAGTTTGAGTATGGGCTAAAATGCCTAAGGTTAGATAATGGGGGTGAGTATGTCACTAGAGTCTTTGACCAAATTTGTGATGCCATGTATACCCCGCCACATAACGGTATGGCTAACTACAGTCCATAGTATGCTTAGCTATGCAAGGGTACCCCAACATTTTTGGATCAAGGTAGCTACTACTACTATATACTTTATTAATCAATCCCCATATACTACCCTTGATTATCAGGTTGAAGAGGAGATGTATGGAAAACCTTCATCATATGCTCATTTGCATATCTTCACTTGTGAGGCTTTTTGCTATGTTTCCAAGGATAAGTCTAATAAGCTAGATCCTAAGTCTATAAAATGCATCTTTTTTTGTCATGGAGATGCAATTGAGATGGGATATCTCCTATGGGATCCGTAAGGCTCAAAAGGTTATCTACAACCATGCTGTTGTTTTCCATGAGGAGAAAATAAATATGTATCCTAAGCATGTCATTGAGGTATATAGGATGATATTTTAGGAGGAGTCTCCTGCTATTATACCACCAACTAGACAACCTGTAGTAGCAGCTCATACTCCAGTGGTGCAGGTCTTTGATGCTCCATAGGATATATAGGCCTCATGACTCTATTAGAGATAGACTGAGCATTTTTCACCCTCTATGGATTATGTTATGGTGACAGATTTTGATGAGCCTCTTACTTATGATAAGGCCATGCGTAGAGGTGATAGTCACTATTGGGAGAGGACCATGCAGTCAGAGTATGACTCAGTGTAGAAAAATCATGTGTGAGACTTGGTTCCTTTGCCTAGTGGACAACGTGCTTTGCCATGTAAGTGGGTGTATAAGTAGAAAAGTACCCTTGAATGCCCCAAGCTAGCATACAAGGCCAAATTGGTTGCTAAGGGTTTCAAGCAAGAGCATGATGTGGACTTTGATAAAGTTTTTTTCTCCTATTATGAAGGTGACTACCCTACACTTGGTACTAGCTTTGGTTACTCAGCTTCACTTGGATCTTTATCAGATGGATATCAAGATGGCTTTTCTTCATGGGGACTTGCATGATGAGAGGTACATAGAGCAACCTAAGGGCTTTGTAGAACTTGGTAGTAGGGACCACCTAATGTGCAAATTGAGAAAGAGTCTTAATGGCCTTAAACAAACATCTAAGGAATGGTACCACAAGTTTTATGATTTCATGTATTCATAGGGATATTCCTGTAGTGATATGGATCTATGTTTATACAAAAAGAAGGATCATGATATTAGCCTTATGATTTTGGTACTCTCTATGTGGATGATATGTTGATTTTGATGTGATTGCTCATGATGAGCTCGATGCCTTGAAAGATTAGCTCAAAAGGAGCTTTGAGATGAAGGACATGGAACATAAGTTATATATCCTAGGGATACACATTATACACAATCACTCTAAGAGCTCCTTTACTTGTCACAAAATGAGTACATCTAGAAGGTCCTTGGGTGGTTTCATTTGCAAGATGTTAATGTTGAAATACTGAGAATGCATGCTATGGAGGATCACTGATGAGCAAATAGACAATCATAATGAGGCAGAAGTGTTGACAAGGAAGAACAACTAATATTATCCAAGCATAATGCAAGTACAAGTGATTGATAATTATTGATAGAATGAGTGTGGGGATGAGTGCCTTTTATAGGCTTACAGTAGGTGGTATTGGTAGGTGGAGATAGGTGGAAAGGGACCATGGTATTCAACAACCGTGGTTTTAATAAACCATGTATACATGACCTAGTCTAAGGCTTTATTTGTAATCTATTTCTTTGCCTTGTTTGTCCCATACAAAGAGGTTGTGGTGGATGTGATTGCATATTTCTCACAACCCTCCTCAATCATGACTAGAAAAGACACTGAGTATATAGAGACTGTTGTGAGTAGAACCTTGCTAAGTGTAGACATGGAAGAAAAAAACAACCATACAAAGCTAGAGGCTGCTACAAGGCCTCACTAAGTGTGTAGAGGCTGTAGTGTGCAGAGGTTACATGAGGAGTTTTAGGAGCTTATGGTGGGACATAAGGCAAGTCCACATGTTGAACTTTAAAACAGTCTATCATCAGAAAATGAGCTACAAAAGAGGGACTAATGAGTCTTATCCTTTTGTTCTTGGGGTTCTTCTTCTCCTTCTTCTTCAATGTTGTCTTCATCTTCTTTGACTGTAGCAAGATATGGTCTTTGGGACTTTTTCTTAGCATAGAAAATTTCTCAATATGCCCAAATTTCTTACAAAAGTCATAGACTACACTCTTCTTCCCTTTCACATATAGGAGTTGTTGGTCTTCTCTTGTGATGCTTGTTTCTCCTTTGTTCTTGATCTTCTTTTCCTCTTCTAGGGGAGAGGCTTTGATGCCCACAGTTTTTTGCTTTGGCATGTTAATTAATGTGGTAGACACCTTGTCAAACTCAGGTGGAAGACTTTTGAGAAGCCCTCCAATGCAAATGTCTTCATCCTTCTTCAAGGTTGATTCCTGCAAGTTGTGTCAACAAGCTTTCCATATAATTCAAATGAGTTGCAAGTGAGGTATTACTTTGCATGTCAAGCCTAAAAAATTTGATTAGTAAACCATATTTCGAGGATTTGGAGTGAGTTCCAAATAAGTTTTCTAATCGATCCCATGTTACGTAAGAGGTTTCACAATCATCAACATGATGAATGTAGCTATCATCAAGTTCGAGCTTGATAATACTCATGAGGATTAGTTTGATCCTAGTTTGCCATGTATGGAATCCAACACCATTGAATCAGGATGTCGATGAGTCTTTACCCATTTTGAGATTGCAAGATGAGTAGCAAATCAGCTCCACAAAAGTTAAATTTCAGTTGAGCACAATTGCTAAGAAGCACTAGGTAATTAGTATGAAGAGATACTAGGTGATTATACCCTTTGAACTTGGGATCTTCAAGTCGTGCAAGTCCGAGTCATCTGAGTCTTCCCCTCCTTGATTTGATGTTGGAATAGCAAAAAAAACTGAGATTTGATCAAGGGCAAGGCTGATTTTGTTAGATACCATAGGTGCTGTAACACTAGATGAGTGCCAATGGACAATGTGTTTTGTATCTTCTTGAAGTGCTTTGCAAATCTTGTCAAGATCTCTCCTCCTTGCTGGTAAATTTCTTGAATTCTTGCTGAAATAAGGTTGTGATTGCTGAAGACTGAGTAATTTCTAGTAGCCAAACTTGAGGACTCCAATAGGTGAGAGAATAAAGTAGGAGATGAAGCTTAGCTATGGAGTCTATGATTAGGGTTACCAGACCTGACTAGTTTTTTCATTGCTACAGCATGTACAGGTGATTACTTGCCACAATACTTCATGGAGAGATGGATTACTTAGTAGGCTTCTAGAGCCCCATGATTCTCATCAAGATTGCACGGTGCATGGATTGTATCCAGCATATGACCAGAATACAGGTGCAGACATGCAACGGGCTGAAGAAAACACAATGCATGGGTTGATAGTTAACAATGTCAAGGTTTGAGATGACAAGGAGGAGCGCCCTAAGTCAGAGAAGGTTTTCCCAGAAGAAAACATGAGCTGAAATGACATGGATTGGGAGCTCCAAGTCCTCCATTGTGTTGAGATATTTGCAATCACATCTACTTTAGTCCCTTTGTATAGGACAGCTAGGCTAGGAAGATGCAGTCCATTCTATGAAGAGAGACAAAATCCCATATGCACGGTGGATGTTAAGTGCTACCAAAGAACTCTATATAATGTTGTACTTGACTATCACTTTCATATGAGATGAATATAATATCATGATGCTTTCCTCTTTCAGTTAGTGTCATTGTCATTGTTTGTCTAATACATAAGAATTTCTTTATGAGTTCAAGTCTCAATCTTGAAACCTAATTCACTTGTGTAACAGTTGTCTCTTCTTTGTCTATGTCATCATGAGTTTGGTCTCTACCTTCCAACCTCCATAGCTTTGCCATGCTCTAGATCCGCATCTTTGACATGGTATCAAAGCTTAGCTGAGCATGGCTTAGCTCTCCTCTACTATATCTCAGCTCATCTTAACCTCAGGTCAGCTCATGGCTCCATTTCTCACCTCCATCTCTACTTGACCTTCCTTGGCAGCCATAGCCAACCTGCACCCTGCCTACTTCAAGCTCTTGGATCTCTCTCCAGAAATCATATCTCAACCTGCTCTCTTCTAGACATTTGTCCCTTGACTCCTAAGGCTCCTCTGTATCACTTAAGAGCTCGACATTGGCCACTCCATAACTCAGCATTGACAATTTTGTCAATCTCTTTCCTATGTCTGCCATAGCCAAACTGGACCTGCAATACTTGGAGCCTCCATATCTTTCTCTACAGTCCTTCTTTTGCACTCCTAGGGGAAACTGCCCACCATGAAAAGCGCCAACATTGTGCAGTATATGGCCCATCATTGTTGATCTCACCAAACTGGCGCAGATTTTTGCAGACATCTATTCATACCATCTACACCATCAGCACGCGACGAATCTCATCCTGTGACCATGGGGCTTTGGAAGGCTATGAAATAAGCTTTCTACCCATGTAAAAATTTTGGAAAATGATCAAGTATACAGCCCACACAGAGGAAAAAACCAGGCAGCTGCAGAAAACCTAACACAGTCTAAAGCGTCAAGCTAAAAAATCCATTAGTTTCTCTCTCCTCAGGACTCAAAAAGGCCCTTGCCACTCTGATTTGATCAACTTTCCCATCAAATCATCAAGGAGGGGAGATCTTGAACATTTGGAAGAATTGAAGACTAAGCCACCATAGCCACTTTAATTCAAGCTTCTTCCTTCACTTCAAGCTCTTGCTTTCTCTCAATCAAGTGAAGCATGTGTTACTCAGATCTATTGTCCCAGCATCAAATCAAGGAAGGGAAGAACCTGGAAAGATCAACAAAAGATCAAAGACCCGAACAGGAAGATTCAAGCTCAACATCAAGTCGGACATAGTGTGTTTTCACACTACCATTACTTGTGTCTCTTGACACATTGTAATATTCTCTTTCACTTGTAAAATTTGAGAATCTTGGAACTGATTTTCTGCTGCTCCAGCTCTCCAGCATGGGAAAAGACTCACCGACATCTCGGTTCAAGGGAGTTGGGTTTCACACCTGGCAAACTCGCATCAAGCTCATCTTGATGAAGAAGGGTCTCTGGGCCATCACAAATGGCAAAGAGAAGAAACCTTGGGATGCAGACCTTGCAGCTACTTGGCAAAAGAATGATGACAAAGCCCAGGCCATTATCAAACTGGAGCTAGACGACAGCTATATCCACCATGTGGATAACTGTGAGACCTCACAGGATACATGGAAGAGACTTGACACCTTGTTCGGTGCACAGTCTAAATCATCAAAGTACAAAGGCAAGAAGGATCACCTCTTCTGTGACTTCTGCAAAAGGACTGGACACACTGAGAAGTTCTGCCATGCAAGAAAGAGGTTCCAAAAGGCCTGTCTAGTTGTAGTCCAAGAAGAATAAGAAAATGGAGCAAAGGAAGAAGAAGAAGAAGACCACCAAGAAACCTCATTAGTCCTTCTATTCAGATAGACTTTTTTAGTTTTGTGTTTCCTAGTCCTAATGTCTCAAACATAAACTTGTAAAACTCCTCAGTTATCCTTGTACTACAGCCTCTGTACACTTTGTAAGGCCCTTGCTACAGCCTCTCGATGTCCATCATGTTTGTGGTACCCACACATAGCCTTTTCTACGATAGCCTCTAGTGTTTTGCCATGTTTATGGTGTGCCCACACTTTGCAGATGTTACTTTTACTAAAGCCTCTACACACTTTGTACTTTTGGTTGTGATTGAGGAGGGGTGTTGAGGTATTTGCAATCACATCTACTTTAGTCCCTTTGTATAGGAAAGCTAGGCTAGGAAGATGCAGTCCATTCTATGAAGAGAGACAAAATCCCATATGCACAGTGGATGTTAAGTGCTATCAAAGAACTCTATATAATGTTGTACTTGACTATCACTTTCATATGAGATGAATACAATATCATGATGCTTTCCTCTTTCAATTAGTGTCATTGTCATTGTCTATCTAATACACAAGAATGTCTTTATGAGTTCAAGTCTCAATCTTGAAACCTAATTCACTTGTGTAATAGTTGTCTCTTCTTTGTCTATGTCATCATGAGTTTGGTCTCTACCTTCCAACCTCTATAGCTTTGCCATGCTCTAGATCCGCATCTTTGACACATTGAAGGTGGGTAGCTATGGAGGTAGGTGAGAGATCCAAGGAAAAGAGGAGGGAGCCAGAAATTCAAACTCGAATGACTCAATTAGTGGCTTGATGACTCATTAACTCAAAACCTGCTCTAATACCATGTTAAAATACTGAGAATGCATGCTATGGAGGATCACTGATGAGCAAATAGACAATCATAATGAGGCAGAAGCATTAACAAGGAAGAACAACTAATATTATCAAAGTATAATACAAGTACAAGTGATTGATAATGATTGATAGAATGAGTGTGGGGATGAGTGTATGTGGGAGCTTTCTCTCAACCGCCAAGATCCACGGACTACTTATTGTTTCAAGCATTCCAAGCGAGCTCTAATGGCTACCTCTCACATAGCCGACACGCCCTCGATCCTAGGAGTGTAGTGAGCTTACATTGATGCCGATATGAGTTGCCTCCTCCCTTCCACACTCCAGTAGCTCCACGATCCTAGATGCTAGCTCAAGCATGCTCAAGCCTCCTCCTTCTCCAAGCTCCAACCTCCATAGCTGTGTGCGCAAAAGAAGGAAAGGGAAGAGAAGAGAAGAGAAGATGATGAAGAGCTTCACCCCCTTGATCCCTCACTCCCTCTCACTCTCTCCCTCACTCTCACCCTCACTCCCTCTCTCAAGAGCACACACAAACAAGGAGAGGAGAAGAAGAGGAGAAGAGAAGAGCTCTTGTTTGGCACACACCAAAGAATGACTTTCCATTTACTTTTTAAACTTTATATATACAAACCCTAAAACCCCCCATTCTTTTTTACATGACTAGCCATTGTGGCAAGGTCCCTTTTTCTAATTCCCTCTTTTTTCTTTGTGCCCTAGGCCTATATTTAGCTATTCTTTTACAAGTGGCACAAGAGGGAGCCTCGCGCTCTTTTACAGAAGTTTTTTAGAGTTTTGGAGGCACCTTTTATTTAAAAATACGCTTTTGGCCCCAGCTTAGCTTTGGAGCCTGCCTGCGTGTCCTTGCCCCTTTTCCATCTTCTTTCTTCTTTTTCATTTGTCTTTCCGCCTTCTCGGCTTGGGGTTAACATTACCCCCCTCCGAGACGGGTGCAAGTCCCATGGCACTCTTGTCGACTATTGGTGGTTGAAGAGGCAATCGGTGGAGCAGTGATGTGAGGGCAGGGTAGCATGTAGACTCGAGTGCTTGTGGAAGCGTGGGAGGAAGGTTGGGTGGAGAAGTAACGAATGTTGACAGGGGCCTCCGAAGTCGGTGAATGGGCGCGGTGGTGGTGCTCCACGTAAGGAGGGGGATGTTTATCTTAGTGTGCAGTGCGAGTGGCTCAGGGTGATAGGTCTAACCATAGCGAGTGGCCTCCCTAGGTATGTCCTGCCCTTGATGGGCCCTAAGCGTGCAGTGGGGGCAAAAAAGGGCTAGGGGGTTAAGAGTGGAGTGGGCCGACCGAAGCCACCAGGCAGCCTAACTTGAGGACCCCTAGGTGTGGTAATTGTTCTTTATGTGGTGCTGAGTGGTTGTGGAAGTGAGTTGTTTGGTTTATTCCATGCATAGGGATGCACAGGTATTCCATGTGTAGGGAGCCGTTTTTTTTTTTTTTTTTTGCACTACTAGGAGAACGACAACCAGTACCTAATCTTCCTTGTCTGATGGAGGCGGAGAAGGGGGTCAGATGGATTTGCTAAAAAATTGGCGGCTTTGCATGTACCATTTGAGGTTCATGCGGACATGGAGAGAGGTTGTAGAAAGGAAGGGGTGGTTGCACCTAGTAAACAGGCTATCATTCATGTCTTCTAGGAGAGCTAGGCAAAAGGAGAGAAGTAGGCTAGCTCTCCTCATTAGGCGTGCCATAGCATAGCTATCAATAGCATTGGGGTCAAAAAAGAGGGGGGGCAAGCCACTCTCTTGTGGTGTCGGATCTTTCTTGAGTAATAGCTTAAGAAGCCTAAGGTAATTACATGTAGTTATAAAGGCGGGATTTGGACAGGAGGAGAAGTCTGCGGGAAAGTGTGTCATGGAGTCACTTAGGCTTCCTAAATAAAAAAGGAGGGCATGCTCGAAGGAGGTGGCGTTGGAGTTGTAGATGATGGGGAAGTCATGCCGCCCATGGAGGGTGGCAACAAAATCCACACCTACCCTACAAGGATACGCTATAAATGTGGGGTCGTTCCTCTCGTAGGGTAGGGTGTTGCAAAACGCCATCTAGGTAAGCATGTTAATATCACATACTCGCCTTCTCCAGAGAGGTTGGCAGCTATACCCCCTTACAGTCTGTGGTACCTCAAACACCTTGTCTTGCCAAAACTCTGCTTCCTCCATGCTCCACAAAGTGGGGGTCTTTGCCTTATCTTCCAGTCATTTTTGGCCCAGTCAGCTACCAGTCATGATCACCTCCTCCATTACCTTAATTGGTAGGACTGTTAACCCCAACATGAAGAAAGCAAAAGGAAATAAAAAATACGCAGGGCAAAGGCAGAAAAAAGGTAGCCCGACAGAAGAAAGAAGAGGAGAAAAGGCCAAAAGAGTAGGGGCAACCTTAAAAAGCCCAAAGCAAATGCAAAAGGGGAAAGGTGCATTTTAAAATACAAAGGCGCACCCTGAAATCTTGTAGAAGAGTGCCAGGCGGTGGAAAATCCAGAAAGCTAAAACAGAAGACAAAGACAAAGGCCAAGGCAAAGAGAAACGAAAGACAAAGGCGCACAAGGAAAAGCGCAAGTCAGAACTTTTGTAAAAGAGCGCAAGCGCATCATGGTTTAATTCAAGGAGTGCCGGGCTCTCACTCGTACAATTTGTAAATATTGACAGGCAGTGGAAAGGAAGCTAGGAAGATAGAGGGACAATGGGAAAAGGGCCTAGGCCACGGTCGACCATGTAAAAAAGGGAAAAAGGGGATGACCGCCCAAAAGGGATTTAGGGTTTTGTATATAAAGTTGAAAAGTGAATGAGAAGCTCATTCTTGTGTGTGGCCAAAAGTAGCTCTCTTCTTCTTCTTATTCTTGCTTGCTTGAGCTTGTGCTTGAGAGAGGGAGTTGTTAAGGTTACGGGATCTAGAGCATGGCAGTTGGTTATGGTGGATGGAAAGAGAAGAGTGAACTCATGATGGAGAAGACCAAGACACTGTTTGTTACACAAGTGAATTAGGTTCCAAGATTGAGACTTGGACTCATAAACACAATCTTGTGTATGTGGACAATGACACTGACACTTCACTGAAAAGAAAAGAGTACTATCATTGCATTAAGAAAAGGAAGCAAGTACAATGCTTTATAGGAAAGTAGGAAACTGCAGTAGGCACCACTATGCATATGGGATAGGTAAGCTTGCATGTCCTTAACCCTGAAGCTCCATACAAAGAGGCTGTTTAGTGAGTGTGATTGCTGATTCTCAATAGGAGTGTGAGAGTATGAGGGAGTGAGTGTGTGAGGGTGAGGGACCATGGGGTGGAGAAGCTCTCTACCTTCTCCTCTCTTCTTCTCTTCTCTTCTCTTCTCTTTTCTTGCTTGCGGTGATGGAGCTTGGAGCGTGGAACTTGAGGATGGAGCTTGCTTGAAGCTTGCACTTGGATCGTGGAACTACCGGAGTGCGCGGAAGAGGAGGTAACTTGAACGGCATGGAGGTAAGGTCACTACACCCGTAGTTATGGATGGCGCGTCGGCTATGTGAGAGGTAGCCATTAGTACTCGGCTTGGAACGCTTGAAACAATAAGCGGTCCGTGGGTCTTGGAGGTTGAGCGAGAACCCCCACATTTTGGTCCTGTTGCCGGAACCAATGGATTCAAGCCTTGAGTGCTAGCACACTTTGAATCAAGCGTTGAAGTAGGGTTTTCCCCGAACTGGTGCTTGAGATAGGTAGGAAGCGAGGGGGTTGAAGATGGTATTTGATCTCCTTTGGCAAGTAGGTTTTTTTGGTTTTCTGAAAGTTATGTTGTGAGATGGAGTAGTGTCGGTTTTTACTTTGTGAGTTGGATGCATTAGAGTAGGAGAAAACAAAGAAAAACAAAGAAAATAAGTATTAGGGTTTACTGTTGCAAAACAGGGTAAAAATTGTACAAAAATGGTAAAAAGCTCGCTTGGGATGCCTAAGGTCGCCAAGTGAGTGATTGGGGGTGTCAACACCATACCCGGGAAGGGGCATAAGAGCCAAGAGGCCAAGGGAGGGCTCATTTGCAACCATTTCAGTGAGAGAGAGAGAGAGATCCATCACACGATTCACTCGGATCTTGCCATCGACGAGCCTATTGCTCTACCTAGGTATATGAGCCCCTCCCCCTATCCCCTTAGATAGGATTTGGAATTTTATGCTTGCCATGATTGGGTAAAATGCACGAATCGAGCTAGATCGGCACCTCGCTGTTGTCGTCATGCCGTGTTCGGCCGTCCGAGCGGCCACTTTTGGGCCGAGTCCCAGAATCGGTCTCGGCCCACTTGGCCCAAAACCCTAATCAGCCCTCAGCCCAGACCTACTCGGCTTGTCCGAGTTACCCACTCGGACCATCTACCAATTCGGTCCTCTGCCACGTGTCAAACTCAACCCTTGGCCCAATTGCCTCGACCCATCCGAGTGGCTTCGTCCGAGTCCGCTCCTCGGCCAGTCCGAACCCACCCTGTCCAAGTCCCAAATTCGGCCCTTGGCCCATGTGCCTCGGCTCGTTCGAGTGACCCACTCGGACCCTGCAATTTGGACTAGCTGGGCCGAGTGAAAATTTTGGCCAAATTCTTAGAAATTTGACCTGACCCGATTGGAGCTCAGCAGTGCAAACTGTCTAAAGTCCCTCTGACACTCGGAAGTCGATTTTGGCACTTCAATAGATGGAATTGTAGGGAGTAACCACTTGACAGCTTGAAGTAGTTATCAACGAGACCCGAAAACCTAGATGCAAAACGTTGAGCAACAAAAATCTGATTGGCCAAAAATAACCGAGGCAACACATTAGAAAAACCCAGAACCTCGAACGTGACCCCAAAGGCTACACAGCCAAAGGCACATCACACACCCACCACGGGGTTGAAACTTAGAACATTAGTCAAACTTGACTAAACATTCTTTCAAATCATGGATGTCATTTATCGTAATGGCCCTGCAGGCCAGGGAGGGGGGATTACCCCCCGGACCCCCACAGAGGGAGCTCTGCCCCCTCCACACCTCCCCCAGGTAGGTCGGAGAGAAAACACACACCATGACAGGTCCTCCAAATTAGACCCTAGTGTGGTAACAGCTCTACACGAACATGGACTCTCACTGACAAAAGAACAACCAAAAGCCCATACCCGAACCGAGAGAAACAGCGACCCTACAACCTCAATGGGCTAATCTAGCCAACAAGGGCAAAAGGGCCACACTACAAAAACACATACATGTTGCATTTGGACTGCATCTAGTCAAAGCGGAAAGCAACAACATCAAGCTACAATAGCAAGAATGACTAGGTATGGCAATCTTGACAATCGATGCTCCTTGAATAGCACTACACTGACGAGCCAAGACATCAGTGGAGAATCCACATCTGGTCGTGCAGTTGGGGACTCAAGGGCATTTGTCAGAAAGCTTAAATTTACAAGCCAAGACCTGGAAGATGAAGACATAGTACCACCTGCATATCTTAGGGTCAAACTCACCGTGAAAAGAGAGCATACTATCGATGCTCTGATTGATGAAGGAGCAGATTTTAATGTCTTGACTTATGAGGCATGGACCCTACTAGGCCAACCAGAACTGACACTGACTAATGCAACTCTTAGCTCTTATGGGGGACCTCCACAAGCACTCATAGGGAAGTGCAATATCTTTGCAATAATTTAAACTCAGAGCTTGCCTATCCTATTTCATGTTCCTCCAAATGGTGCTAAATATGGTAAGGAAACCCTCCTGGGAAGACCCTTCAAAAGGGCAACCAAATGTGAAGCTGACTATGTAGCTCACAGGATACACCTGACACTACCGGGTGTGAGGATAGTCACAACCTTTAGCAAGGGTGACCTCATCAAACCTCAAGGGAAAGGCAAGGAAGGTGCTGACATAATAGTCAAGCTTACTAACGAGAGCAAGGACTTTTTGGAGGAGTTGATACAAGCACAGGTTGAACAATGAGAACCAGTGAGTGAGGCTATGCTTGGAACAAGAAAGTCGAGACAATGCCAAGGACGGGCTTTGGACTTACAAATATCGTAGAAGACCCCAAAAGAAGCCCAAGCCTTATAGACAAAGGCATCGATGGAGGGCCAGCACAACGCCGTGATGGATATCCAAAGCATTGCTACGTGCTCAAGGGTATTACGCAGGTAACTGATGGATTTGGGTACCAAAATCCCCTACTAAATCATCTCTATCAGTTGAGGGCAAGATTGCATCAAAAGCAACGAAGCATAGGAGGAAATCTAAGACAAACTCTAGGACTCGAGGCAAGAAACCAGACATGAGTGTTCGAAAGAAAGAGCCTCAGCCTAGCATGCTTAATAAGCAAATGTCATGTGTAGCCATTAAGCGTGCACAAGAGCCATTAGTGCCCAAAGAGCCTTTGATTTTCCAAGAGGACAACAGGCATCATAGGCACAACATTGCTCATGGCAAGGCTGACTGCTCAATAGAGCAAATGGGACAATCGTCTAATAGGCTCGAGCAAATCATTCAGCCAGTGCCAAGTCCACCTAAGAGTCCTAAATCTCCTACATCCTCTTTTTCCAAAAAAACACAGGAAGCACAACAGCGGTCGTCAATGGTGGCTGCTCACTCCCAATCTCTATCTCCATCAAAGCTTCCAGATGTCCGAGAGGCAGGACACGACACCATCCTTAGCTCTCAACCTAAGGATATGCCGATGCAATCCACCATGGCTAGCTCAACCGCTACTCGATCTACGCAAGTGAATGCTCTAAGGGCAACAAAAGACACGACCACTTCCAATTTCCCTAAGGACTTGACATCGCAATCCACCAATGGTAGCAAGTTCACTCAACTAGCTGCTAGTACTTCAAATCAGGGATCACAACGGTCACAGCCCTTGGCTGTGACAATGCCCCTCATGGAGCGTGTTCTTAGCAGTTTACATGTGAAGGAAATGTCACAACCAACTTCCTTAACAACTGCAGCACCCCCAAAGTGCCTAAAGCCTAGGATGGAGGAGTTACACACATGGGAATGGGCTGAAGAGCTAGACTCTCCCAAAAGTGACACAGTTGTACCCTCACAACCTGGCAAGGCTAGTCAGTGGGCCACGGCTATGTCCCATGAGGACACACTGCAAAAAGGAAATGATGAGGCCAAACCAAGCACATCAACAGTTGTCCTAGTCCAGGGTCCTGAGTCATTGAGGGTTGCACCTTCACTGACCAAGAAAAAGAGGAGAAAACAGTGAAAACAACAACAATTGCAGGTGGTTTAGGACCCCAAGAATGTTGAGACGAAGTGCGCTGGAGAGCTGATGAATAAAGCAACGAGTCCATCCACCAAGGATCCCATTGATGCCTTTCCTAATAGCGGTGAAACCTTAGACACCTCCGTGTGCTCTGAAAAATCAAAGCAGTCCTCACCACCAATGGCTGCTTGCAATGCTCAATCCACCGACAATAGAACTTGCATTAACGAATCAAGAGTGGATATGACGCCGTTACAGTAGGGTGACAAATCTATACCGGTCACATCCAAGAAGAACCATGATGCAATAACGAAGGCTCAGGAAAAACATGGAAACCCCAAGAGCATAAGAAATCCTAGCATTGGCCAAACTTGCACGCCTAGGCCTGAGCCCCCAGCTATGCTAAAGTCCAGACAAACCCCTAGAACCTTGCATGAGATAGGAACCTAGCAAGCCCTCGTTGAATATAGAAGTGTCACAAAGTGCTTGACAGAGTTGGATGCTAAGCTCAAAGTGTTCGCATGTGTCTATGTCCTAGCAAACATGCGCGCATTCCCTAAAGAGCAGCTCGCAGAATACTTGCCATTTTCCTTATCCTAGGAAGAGCAAGAACATCTTGACGAGCACTATAACAGGCTCCTGTATGAACGCATGCGACTCATCTCTGGCAAGGAAACCGACAAACTGTGCTTAACTGTCATGTTCAATGATGCGCTCCGTGAACCACATCTCTTAAAGATAGAGCAACTAAAGCAACTATCAGAGGGTTGAAGTCAATTTGAACAACGTTGGTGTGAAAACCGCGTTGCAATGGCTGAATTAGGAGCCCAGATCATGACAGTCTCGGAGGAGCGACTGGCCAAATGTGTTAGAGGGCCTCTGTAAGTTGATCGTCCCAGCCACAATTATGTGCAGCAATCGTTCTTGTCAGAATCGAGCAAAGGATGCGATTGATGACTTCAACTTGGCCATTGGCTCTGGGGTAGTAGAGAGTGGACTTACGATGGCAGATCTTATACAGCTCCGTCAGCTCCTTCATAATTTAGTTAAGAAAATGAGTACCTCTATCACTTACCAGCTCAAGGAGACTGCCAAAACGGGTGATAATATTCTCGTACATAAATAGATCTACGTTGTTACCATCATCTCGCTTCAGGGCTTTAGTTTCACACCACTTTGTGATATAATCCGTATACACTAGGATGTATTTGTTTTGCTTGCGTATGGTAGGTGGATCAATGGGACCCATAAAATCAATCCCCCAATTCTCAAATGGCTTTAGGGGAAGAATGGGTTGCAGTGGCATGGCACTTGTTTTGGTGGGCTTCCCCATTTGCTGACAAGCATCACATCTCTTGTATACATCCTTGTGGAGGGTCGGCCACCAATATCGTGCTAACAAAGCCTTCCTAGCTGTCGCTTCTCCTGCAAAGTGTCCACCACAGGGTTCGTCATGGCATGCTTTCAATAGTATGCCGATTTCATCCCCTGCAACACACCTTCACAGCACTTCATCTTTGCCTCTTTTGTACAGTACTGCCTAGCAAGGTGCAGGGGGCTGATTCTAACAGAAGCTTCTTCTCACGGATTGAGATGCCAGGATGATACTGTTGAGTTGCTAGGAGATTGGCTATATCTGCATACTAGGGAGTAACTGTTTCAACTAGAAATAAGGAAGCATCAAGAAGGTCAGGATCATCCTGTTCTTATTCTTCTGTTTGAGGGATCCGTGATAGATTCTCAGCTAGGACATGGGAACGGCCAGGCTTAGTGACTACTTCAAAATCGAACTCCTGGAATAGGAGCAACCATCTCATCAGTCATCCTTTAACATCTTCTTTGTTCATTAGGAAGGACATGGCTTCGTGATCCACATAGAACTTGAAATGCGTTGACAATAAATAGTGTCGAAACTTCTCTAGTGCAAACACCATTGCCAAGCGCTCAAGCTCTGTCACTGCATAGTTTTGTTCCCTATCAGTGACCTTTCGACTTGTATAATATATTGGCTGATCTAATTTTAAAGGACCCTTTTGACATAGGACAATACCTAGCCCTTCAACTGATGCATCTATGTACACATGGAACTCCTTCGTCTAGTCAGGAGGCTACAAAATAGGTGCTTGGATAAGGCACTGTTTTAGGGTATTAAAGGCTTCTTCATAGTCATCAGTCCAAAGAAAATCCTCATCTTTCCTTAGAATCTTGTGCAGAGGGGTTGCCTTGGTTGCAAAATGTGCAATAAATCTTCTATAGTAGCCCACATGGCCAAGAAATCCTCTCAATTGCTTGAGGTTTGTTGATGCTGTTAAGGCGTCAATCTTTTCAATCTTCGCCGGGTCTATTGCAATCCCTTGTGCAGAGACAATATGACCCAAAAGAACTCCTGATGAGACACCAAAGACACATTTGTCAGGATTGAGAGAAATCCCATACTCTCAACATCTGTCAAAACATTGCTCTAGGTGTCCCCAATGCTCACAGATCAAACTATAGACACAAAAGTCATCAAGATACACCTCAATGAAATCATGAAGATGATTCTGGAAGGCAGTCATCATTACTCGTTGGAAGGTGGCAAGAGCATTACAGAGCCCAAATGGCATCACTCTATAGGCATAGGTCCCCCATTCTGTGGTGAAGGTTGTTTTGGATTGGTCCTCTTCTACGATTTGGACTTGGTTATACCCACTGAATCCATCCAAGAGGGAATACAACTCATGGCCTGCTGCTGTGTCCAACAGTTGGTCTGTAAAAGGGATGGGGAAATGATCCTTCTTTGTCTTCAAATTGAGCTTTTGAAAGTCCACACATATTTGAAGTTTCATGTTCTTCTTGGGTACTACCACAATGGACGAAACCCATTCACTGTTAGCCACGGGATAAATGAACTCTGTTTCAAGAAGTTTCAATAATTCAGCCTTTACTAGAGTAGAGTAATTAGGATTCATTCACCTTTGTCTTTGCCTTATAGGTTTGGTGTTAGGCTCTAGGTCAATGTGATGTTGACATACTATAGGATCAATCCCCTTTAGATCTTTACATGACCAAGCAAACACATCTAAGTTCTCTTTGAGTAGGTCTCCAGGACCACTAGTTCTCCTTCTAGAAGATTGAGACCCATTTTCAAGTGGCGTTTGGTACCATCAGTATCCAAGAACGTTACTTTCCTTTCACCTTCCACTTCGCAAATAAATGTCCCATGGATGGCTTTTGGATAAAGGTCCAACTCTTTCAAGAGAGTAGTATCCTCGTCTGATGTTCCACTAGAACCAGTGTCCTCCTTCTGAACAGATGACTCTTTTGTCTGTTGAGGTTGTTGGAAGGGTATCAGAGCTTTGTTTGCTTTTGTGTGAGTGGTGATTTCTTTTGGACTTAGGGATTCATCTTCAGAGGATGCATCTAGGAATGTCACATAGCATGGACCTTCTAAAGGCCGTGGCTCTAAGGGTTTTGACTTCTGTTGACAAGGAGTATCATCATCATCTTTTCTTTGGACTAAACGGTCAGGGTGACAGGAGCCATTGGTGAACTTAATTTTTATGCTTCTAATCCATTGCTTATAAAGATTCTGCATGCTTTATGGTCCATTGGCCAACCCAAATGGAACCATAGTCATTCCATCCAACACCTTGAGATCTTCAGCCTTTGAGTTCTCTGTAGGGACATCAACAAGATCATCCACTATCAGAGGAAATTCTTCATCTGTACTTTCATTGCCTGCTTCATTTTCTTCCTCATCATTTTCATCCTCTTCCTCTAGAGGCTCTATCTCTGCTTCTATAGAGGCTCTGTAGGAGAAGAATAGATCTTCTACATCTGCATTTGCTTCTGCTTTTGTCACAGCTTCTAACTCTGCTTCTAGCTCTGGCTTTGGCTCTGGCTCTGTGTCTATTATTGTCTCTGTATCTACTCTGTCTCTGTTCTGTCTTTGCTTTGTCTTTGTATCTGTCTCTGCTCTTGTGGGAGCTTTCGCTCAACCGCCAAGACCCACAGACCGCTTATTGTTTCAAGTGTTCCAAGCGAGCTCTAATGGCTACCTCTCACATAGCCGATGCGCCCTAGATTCTACGAGTGTAGTGAGCTTACCTTGATGTTGATATGAGTTACCTCCTCTCCCGTGCACTCCAGTAGCTCCACGATCCAAGTGCAAGCTTCAAGCAAGCTCCATCCTCAAGCTCCACGCTCCAAGCTCCATCGCCGCGAGTAAGAGAAGAGAAGAGAAGAGAAGAGAAGAAGAGAGGAGAAGATAGAGAGCTTCTCCTCCCTAGTCCCTCACCCTCGCACACTCACTCCCGCACACTCTCACACTCCCTCTCTTAAGCACAAGCTCAAGCAAGCAAGAAGAAGAAGAAGAAGAGGAGAAGACCCACTTTTGGTCACACATAAGAATGAGCTTCTCATTGCTTTTCAACTTTATATACAAAACCCTAAATCCCTTTTGGGCGGTCATCCCCTTATCTCCTTTTTTACATGGCCAGTCGTGGCCTAGGCTCTTTTTCCCATTGTTCTTCTATCTTCCCAGCTTCCTTTCCACCGCCCGTCTATATTTACAAATTGCACGGGTGAGAGCCCGGCGCTTCTTAAATTAAATCACGATGCGCTTGTGCTCTTTTATAAAAGTATTGACTTGTGCTTTTCCTTGTGTGCCTTTTCCCTTATTTAGGACTTTTCTACGCTTCTCGTGTTTTTTTAGATTTTTCTTGGCGCACCTTCGTCTTCCATTTCACTTTGCCTTGGCCTTTGTCTTCTTCTTTAGCTTTTTCAGATTTTCCACCTTATTCATATGACGGTTAACATTACCCGCTCCTAGAGGAGTGCCAGTCCCATGGCACTCTCCGTCATAGATAGCATGCATTAGCATGCACCGAAGATGTGGGAGGCAAGGACGCTTGTGGTTGCTGTGGAGGAAGGTCCTTGGGGGCACGTTGGTGGCCTAGGTGGTTGGTGGAAGGATTATTGGAGTTGGTGGTAGGGCTATTCTTTGTTGGGGATTGCACTGATGGCTAGCACAAGTGTTGGTTTGTTGGGGATTCTGCACATGACGATTCTTTGCGGGTTTGCAGGATGATAAAGGATAAGAATTCAGAGTTGGGTGTCGATGAAGAGCAAAAAAACTTTCATTAGAGTCTTCAATACCTGCAATTGAAAACCTCTCATAGGTGGTCTCTCCCTAGGGGTAGTGCTAGTCTTCTCTATCGTGCACAAGACATTGTTCAATTAGTTTGGGAGACAAGTCGAACTCTAAGCAAGGGGAGAGTATTTTCTTGCACTTGAGGACCCAAACTATGTATATATTTCGGTGCAGATATTATGTGAGTGCTCATGCATACTTAGATATTATGTAGTTAGAAGATCGCGGGCTGGTTTCTCGTAACAATGTGTGGATGAAGCAAAGTTGTCCATGTTGAGAAGAAGTACATGTGAAGGTGTATGAGACATCCTTTGCATTGTGACTACATGACGTAGCATAATTGAACACAGGGACACCGCACTTTCTATAGCCGGGAGCTATTGGACTTGCTTGATGAGGACGGTGTACTTTTCATGGTCATTCGTGCGGTGCTTACCACAACTGATTGCAATGGTATTAAGGCAGAGTGCAAGAGGGAATCGTGCAAATGGGTTAGGGTGACACGTCTAACCATAGGCGAGACAAGCTCCCTAAGTATGTCCTGCCCGTGATGTGCCTTGAACAATTGTGGGTGATGCTAAAGGGCTAAGGGACTAGGGACGAAGCCAGCCAACCAAGGTCACTAGATGTACCTAATTTGAGGACCCCTAGGTGATGTGCTGTGATCGTGGGTGCTTCGTATCTTCTCATTCTTTTCTTTTCTTTTTTCCTTTTCTGTTTTCTTTTTTGTTTCTTTTTCTTGTGCTTTTTTTCTTTCTTTTTTTTCTTTCTCTTCTCTTTTCTCCCTTTTTTTTGGACTTTCCTGATTACAACCATTGCAATATGTTGAGGCTATCAGCCTTTCAATGGGTTGGAAAATGCCAAGCTTCGAAGGCTCAGGAAATGGATATTACAGTGATGATTGTGCCCTAGCCTCGTTGTTAGAGAAGTAGTTGTTGAGATGGGGAGATACACTTGAGATATTGCAAACCTCTTTGAGACACGCGATGTCGGTACGATTGAGGTAACAACTGCCATGAGTCAACTGTAGAGCTTGACCTAGAAAGAGAGCATAGCCCATGACTATGCTTTGGGCCATGTGATGTGGGCAGTCGGCAAGGGTGATTTTCACTTTCAGCAGCGTGGCTTTGTCATGGCTCTTTGTGGGGTTGGTGGTCTTGTGGTGACTTGGGCATTGAACACTTTCGCACAAAGACCTGCCTCATCCTGCATCTACTTGTCACTTCATGAGAGTACATGCATGGCATATGCCGCAACTATAATAAACCAGTGCAACACAAGGAGACATCGCTTATCTGAATTCCATGGTGTTGAATTAGATACTTATCACCTGTGCTTAATTAGCTTTTTCTTTTGCTAAAGACGTGAAATATATTAAACGCAAATATAAAAAGTTTGTAAAATTGGGGAACATATCAGCACTTAACCCTTTAAAGACAAAAAGTCATGGCCAGGTAGCATTTGATAAGCCTTTTATACAACATGGGGCTACTCTATTTCTACGAGGCGGGGTGAGTCCGTGTGGTCAGACAACTGAGATTCTGTTGGTGCAGGGCTCCTATGAGGTTGGGCAGGAAAGATGTCGGCTGGGACCCGAATGGTGTAGTCTATGGCCGCAACTGTTTCAAGAATGCCTTTAAACAATGCGTCAAATTCCTGCTTGTCCCGAGCTGCCCTCTCCTCTTTCGAGCACCTGGTGGCCAAGTGTCTGTTGGGGGCCCGCATGATTGGTGTTGCCATGCCCTGTGTGCTCCCTTGAGTTCTCGTCCTCTTGGCTTGGGGGGTTTTCGGCCTACGTCCTGGGCGGTGTTGTTTAGGGCCTCATTTGTTTGCATACCTTTTAAGGGTAGGTACGTAGCGTCCTGACAGAGGAGCTTGTGTTGCATGCTCCCTTCGATGGCGGATAGCATCCTTACAAGCCAGCTGCATTGGGTGCTCCATGTCGGCTACCGTAGGGGGACCTGCAAAATGCGAACCAAGGATTAGGCCTTGAGGCAGGATAAAACTATTCGCATGGAAGGGATTATACAGTGAGTTATCAAGCGCATATGATGAGGAGGGGAGAGGTGAGGCATGCAGTGTTTGTTGTAGAGGGATGGCCTCCATAATGATGTTTGTTTTGCCTCCAGCCATTAGCAGATCTTGGCTTATGCTAAGTTGCGTGGATTGGTTGTCATGGAGTGGAGCAGGGCTCATCCCTGGAAGGATAGACCAAAAAAGGGGAAAGGTGTATAGAAAGGGACGGTGCCCCATCTACACCATCAGAGATGTTGGTCAGGGCCTTGTATGGCGATAATGCGGGTTGCATGCCCTCCTCCTGTAGGCGGGAATGGTCACACGACTTCTCAATGTGTGGTGAGAGGAGGACCTGAGGATCTCAGCCTGTCAAACACACTCTTCTCCCTACGCTGGACTATCATTGCTTCTGTGTGATGATCTTATCTATACAGGGTCACAAAAGTCATTGTTTATTTATATACATATTTACGAATCCATGTCACTTCATAAGGATAAAAACCAATTGTAGAACTCGGGATTGTACTTGAGTGTGGCACATGCATCCAGTACTCATGGTAGCCTTCTTAGGATAAAAACCAATTGTAGAACTCGGGATTGTACTTGAGTGTGGCACATGCATCCGATACTCGTGGTAGCCTTCTTAATAACATCAAGTATTTTGCAATGTCAAGTATCATGGTACCTTGTCCGAGTCTACTTGCAACATGTAGCTCCTCCTCAGTGAGAACCTTATTAGCCAGAGAGTTCTCTTGGCTAGTTCCAGCTAAGTCTGTACCCCGAATGGCAGTCAACACTCGAAAGGAAGTTGGTGCCACATAGGTTGGGTCTCTTTGAGACCGCCATTTAGCCAATCGCTCCTCTGAGACTGTCATAATCTGGGCTCCTAGTTCGGCCATTGCAATGCGGCTTTCAAACCAACGTTTTTCAAATTGACTTCGACCCTCTGATTTTTTCTTTAGTTGCTCTATCTCTAAGAGATTTGGTTGGATTTGTTTGGGAAAAGAGGGTGTAGGAGATCTATAACTCTTAGGTGGACGTGGCACTGGCTGAATGATTTGCTCAAGGCTATTAGACGATTGTGCCATTTTCTTTGCTGAATGATTTGATCAGCCTTGTCACGAGCAGCGTTGTGCCTCTGGTGCTCATTATCCTCTTGGGAATTCAAAAGTTTCTTGAGCACTAGTGAGTGGTCTTTGTGCACGCTCAATACATATGATATTTGCTTTTTAAGTATGATAGGCTGAGGCTCTTTCTTTCGAACACTCATGTTTGGTTTCTTGCCTCGAGACCTGGATTTTCTCTTAGATTTCCTCCTATGCTTCGTTGCTTTTGATGCAATCTGGCCTTCAACTGATAGAGGTGGTTTAATAGGGGGTTTTGGTACCCAAATCCATCGGTTACCTACATAATATCCTTGAGCATGTAGCAATGCTTTGGATATCCATCTCGGCGTTGTACTGGTTCTCCATTGACGCCTTTGTCTATAAGGCTTGGAATTCTTTTGGGGTCTTCTATGATATTTGTAAGTCCAAAGCCTTTCCTTGGCATTGTCTCTTGACCTTCTTGTTTCAGACATGGCCTCACCGCAGAATTATCAAAACTTGTTGATACTGAATCCCCATTCTTAAGGCACTAGTACACTCTTCGATTGCAATGGGAAGTTGAAGGATGCCAAATAATGACCAACGTTGAGCAGTTCTGCACAATCAAAACAGCGGAGTACGACCCCACTTACGTCGCACCAACCTCGTATAGAGTGTTAACCACTCTTCATGGCTGACCCATGGAAGGGCACATCAAAGGACACCCCTACCTCGATCGCCTATTGACTGAGGAAGAGTTACATATTGCTAGCCGTGTTGATTTTGGTGACTTTCTAACAGATGTTCTCACATACATCATGCACATAGGCATTCGACCCTTTGATCTAGACTGCAAAGCTTAGTTAGAGTACAATCCCAATTTCTATACTTGGCTCCTATGCATGTAAATCCTAGACCACATTGCAAAATGCCCTTGACCTCCTAACTTTCAATCCTAGGAAGGATTCTTCTCAAGTTGAAAGGGGAGGGGGGTAAGGTAAATCAAACAAAAACCAAGGAAAATCAAGCAAACGCATAAACACGTAAAAAACAAGTGAGGTAGGGAAAATGGCACGAGAACTTTGAAATAAAGGGAAAAAAAAGTCAGATCTTAAGGGAAGAATCTACATTAGATTTTAATGCTTTCATTCAATAAACACATACAGTCTTTCTCTTCCAGCAAATTATTATTTTGAAAGCACTAATGAAAACTGGGGTTCATGACAAGAATGAAAGATGTCGCATCAAGACCGTGCCCACTCACTGGTTCTCGTTGTTCGACCTGTGCTTGTATCAACTCTTCCAACAAGTCCTTGCTCTCGTTAGTAGGCTTGACTGTTATGTCAGCACCTTCCTTGCCTTTCCCTTGAGGTTCGATGAGGTCACCCTTGCTAAAGGTTGTGACTATCCTCACACCTAGTAGTGTCAGGTGTATCCTCTATGCTACATAGTCGGCCTCACACTTGGTCGCCCTTTTGAAGGGTCTTCCAAGGAGGGTTCCCTTCTCGCAATTAGCACTATTTGGAGGAACATGAAATATGATAGGCAAGCTTTCAATTTCAATTGTCGCAAGGATTTTGCACTTCCCTATGAGTGCTTGTGGGTGTCCCCCGTAAGGGCTAAGAGTTGCATTAGTCGATGTGAGCTCTGGTTGGCCTAGTAGGGTCCATGATTCATAGGTCAAGATATTAAAATCTGCTCCTTCATCAATCAGAGCATCGATAGTATGCTCTCTTTTTCGCGGTGAGTTTGACCCTAAGATAAGCATGTGGTACCATGTCTTCATCTTGCGGGTCTTGGCTTGTAAATTTAAGCCTTCTGACAAATGCCCTTGAGTCCCCAATTGCACGACTAGATGTGGATTCTCCATTGTTGTCTTGGATCATCAATGCAGTGCTATTCAAGGAGCATCTATCGTCAGGACTGTCATATCTAGTCATTCTCGCTATTGTAGCTTGATGTTGTTGCTTTCCGCTTTGACTAGATGCAGTCCGAATGCAACACGTATGTGTTTTTGCAGTGTGGCCTTTTTGCCCTTGTTGGCTAGATGGGCCCATTGAGGTTCTAGGGTCTCTATTTGTCTCTATTCGGGTAGGGGCTTTTGGTTGCTCTTTTGCAAGTGAGAATCCATGCTCGTGTAGAGCCATTACTACACTAGGATCTAATTTGGAGGACCTGTCACGGTGCGCATTTTCTCTCCAATCTACTTGGGGGAGGTGCAGAGCCCTTCTGCGGGGGTCCGGGGGGGGGGGGGGGGGGGGGGGGGCAATCCCCTCAGCTCGCAGGGCCGTTACGGTAAATGCCATACGTGATTTGAAAGATTGTTTATAGCCAAAATTTGAACTACTTTCTCTAAGTTTTAGTCCAGTGATTGATCTATAATATGGTTTCGGCTCTATATGGTCACGTATTTGTAGCATGGAAACACAATTGTACATATTTTTGAGTTTCTTTTACCTCATAATTTTCACGGTATCTACTTGGTAACCTTGACCATCTACCATATTGGATTGAGGAAGGAGTTATTTTTTTAATTTTCTCACATGCATAATCAATTTTGTTCTTTTTTTGTTGGTACAAATCTCTCATAAGTGAATCAATGAAATTTGAGAACATCTTCAATCATATACTAAATCAATAGATGGATTTTATATATATATATATATATATATAATGCAATCTCCATCAAGAAGATTTACATGAAAAACTTGCTAATGCATGCCATTGAGAACATTCTTGAGATCCATTTTTATCAATTGCATATCTAGTTGGGCAAAAAAGAGCCTCGTGGAGTTCCCTAGAGATTCTTTCATGAGGTGAAAGCCCATCAAAATCTTCTTGGACATGCATAACTATCCCTGTGCATAGTCTTTGTCTATGATAGTTGACATGTCCAATTTCATGGTTTTTATTATTGGTCTTGGTGTTAATATAAGTAGAGACTTTACATTGTGGCTCATCACACCAAGGCATATCATGACTACCATGATGTAAAATATAATCCAAAACTTCAAAAAAACTTGTTTCACAACTAACTTATGATTATATATGGAAAATAATTAACTATATATAAAACATAGGGAGAATATAGAACTTTGGTGTATATACCTATGAGTGCTCCAATGGAGCTGATTTTCCTCCAAGAAACTCCTTTGATTTGACCTTTCAAAAACCTTGCAACAAGGACCGCATGGTTTGAATGTCTCCGAATGACCATCCATTATCACGCGCATAATTGTAAAAGACTTGAGCAACCCAAGTCATAGTATATTTTGGGGATGTCTTTCACTTAAGCAAATCATCATGTTGGACTTGAGTAGTTTTTCTATCGACATAACTCAAGCATATCAGCATATCATTTGTAGATTATTTCAACAAAAGATACATAAATTGATACCTATTTCGATCACATAGATATTTGCCTAGCCCTTCACTTTCCAAACTAGCAATGGATTATCTCTTTGATAAAATGACAGCCACCTTCTTTGAATGCTCCAATCTTACATTGATAAGTTTGATAAACTATGCCTCCTACTCTGGAGTCTCCATGGTAAACAAAGCAACCAACATCTAGAATTTAAGCTGCACCATTCCTTGCACTAGTGCTTCTTTGATAAACTGTGCCTCCAACTCTGGAGTCTCCATGGTGAAGGGAACATTCATCTGTGAGCGCTCTAACTTCTCTACAGGGCACTTGAAGGATCCATTGCTCTCATCAATTGTGTCATACAAAAGCTTATCCTTCTCAATGTTGCGCTTCTTTGCTATCTCTAGGCCTCCTTTGACCATCATAGATACCAATAAATGTTCCAGCAGGCCCAGTCTCAACCTGGATGTGATCCTCCATGCTGACATTGGCTTAAACTGTGGCCATGGATAAGTCGTCGCGGGCATGGTATACAAGGTCTTTGTACCACAGGAGCTCATCGTTGTAGTCAGACATATCCTTCTTCATTCATGCATAGCATTGGACCACCGGTTTCCAGCAGTAATGTTGCCACAACCTTCCTTCTTCTTGTCAGCAATGGCCGACAATGACCCAATGCAACAACTTCTAGACCATGTCAGCTTCTCCTTCTTCTTCATCTTAGCCTGCTTCTTCTTCAACATGCAATGGCGGATTGGAAAGCAGAAATGGCCTTCCTTCTCTGTTCTTTTTCCCCTGGAATCTTGTTCAATCTGAGGCTCCTCGCCATTGAAGCTATGGCCGCTGCTTACATCATGATATTTTGAGATGTCTTCTTCATGATCGTGGACATCATCGTTCGCAATGCATTCGTGCATAGTGTTGGACCATCAGCTACCAACAAGTTGATAGTATCTTTCACAACCACAATAGCATCCCTCATCTCAGAAGCTACCTCCATGTTCTTGCACCTGACACAGAATCATTCTCATCTGGCTCTTTTAGGATGCACAATACCGCAAATGATAACGATGATACTGATGATGCTAGTTGTGATGTCCTAAAGTGCACCGGCGTCAACAAACAAAGCCAGATCAAGAAGCAAGTTTCAGATTATGTCTTGTTGGTACATCGGCATACACCAAAAGGACCAATGTTTTTCTGTGCTTCAGCATAGATCAGACCAAATTTGGACACATCCACAGTCTGCGACAAGAAGGGTGTCACCTACAGGGGGAGGGAACAAGACGGTGTAATCTTTTGGGATGTCGAGGAGGGATCTAAGGGTGGATTCAGGGTTCTGAATCAGAGGAATGACAGTCACAACAAGGTCCTTTCCATAAGCAAATCCATCCTTAATCTGAGTAAGAAGCTACTTATCAGTTGGGAGCCTGAGGTCATCCTTAGTTCCACCATTGTCTATAAGAAGGCTCATAAATCCATCCTTATTAGAGATGCCAATAAGCTGATAATCAACTCAAGTCGCTTCAGGGACACCACAGTTGTGAGAGGAAGGCACAATATCTTCCAACTCTTCCTCGTGAAAATGTGTGTTGCTGCTGTAATACAGAAGGGGAATTGACAAATGAGTCAAAGACCTTCATTCATGGAAACACAACACTTTGGTGCTCAACCAAAGCTCCAACAATGGTTGCTTCTCTCCTCTTTTGCTGCTAAAAAAAAGGCTTGATGTTAATTGCCATTAGTATTGAAGAAATAGATGCTTTAAAGCTGCCACATCTAATGCTATCTTGAGATTCTTCTCAGCTACTTCGAGCCCAAAATTTATTTTCAGGTGCAGGTACTCTAAATAAGTGGCCTGAGCCCCAATCATTGACATCCAAGCAGCTTGGACGTGTATGGACAGCAAATGTATGACTTGATGGATGTATACACAAGTATTGGTAGAGAAAATGTATGACTTGGTGGATGTATGATGGCTAAATGCACATGTATTGGCAGAGAACATGTATGACTTGATGGATGTATGGTGGATGTATGCAGTGGGAGATAGTTGTACCTTGTCTCAGCTATGAAAAGTCAATTACAGAAAATTTTGCATATTTACTATGAGAAATATTTTTGCATGGACTCGTAGAGGGAAGTAAGGGCTTCGTTTCAAATTAAGAAGCTCGGCAATTGGAGCTTCCTAGCTTGTGATATTGCAATTTTGTGACAAGGGGGTCCGGTGGACTGCACCTAGTATGGCAGGTCATAAAGGTAAAGTCAAGGCCCATGAGGACTTCCAGCACAAGATTAGAGATTCATGTACATCTATGAATGATCCTAGCTCCGTCCAAGAGGATCGTGAAGATGTGCTTGAAGAAGCGGCCCCCAAGACGAACCATTTTGCTATGCTTAACAACACACTATGTCAACATGAGACCCATCATGATGAGTGACATCGAGAGCGAGAACATTGCCATAGGGAGGTGGAAAACCGCCAAGATCAGCATCATAGCAAGATGATGGCTAAGATGGACTTGCTCGTAGAGTGCATGGGCACCCTAATCTCCACCCTCTCACCCTCCTCGACTCAGCCCAAGGAGCATGGTCCTTCCTGTGAGACCAACCGCCCTTCCCCCTTGGAGACGGGATGTGGCCAGCAAAGTTTTGGTAGCACCCATGGTTTTCCTCATAGCACCTATGAGCTGTAAAATATTACACGGCGCAGCGAACAGAATCTGAGAAAGAGATAGAGAGTACACAACAGATAAGAGGAGAATCAGTAAAATTCTTTAACTCCAAACAACTGATACAAAGATGGCTCTGTCCACCCGTGCGCTTCCAATGAATGAAGCTTAGATGGCGATCTAGACAGAAGATAGGTGAAGAGCTTAAGGCTAGCTGGAACAACAACTCTGACTGGGTGAAAGATGAGTGTAAGATGGCTGCGAAGGGGTTTAGCTTTTATAGCCCGCGAAGGTCGTTAGGTCGGCCTGCTGACCGACCTACCATATGAGCCTCCACTAGTCGGCCAGGGAATATTCCAGGGAATATTCCCTTTACCATCGGGCCGGGGGCGCTGCCCCCGGACCCCCGCCAGGGGGGCCGCTGGCCCCCCTGGGACCCCCCAGCCAGGGGCCGCTTCCGCGGCCCCCGGACCCCACAATAGGGGCCCCTTTTAACTCCCTTACCACGCAACTCAATGCAATGTGCCTCGAGTTGCTACCAGCTTAACCACTCCGTCTAACCCAAAGATTAGACCCACAACAGTCACCTTTTTGCCATCCGGTCACATAGACCTCATCTGATATACAAGTCAGGACTCAACCAATGTCCGGGCTCACATTTGGCTTCTCCTCATAATGGGGGCCTTACAACTTTGAGCACCATGGATCATTGGTAGCACCTAATGAGGGTGGGGCATTGATCATATCTAACACCCCCCCTCAATGTCCACCCATAGGTGAACTATCTCCTCGGCCCAATGCCGAGTCTCTGAAGATGAACTTGAAGCAGATCCTTCGTAAGTGCTTTGGTGAAGATATCTGCTCCATTCTCCTCTGTTGGACAGTAGACCAATTCCACTATCCCATCCTCCATCAAATCACGCACATAGTGATACTGGATCTCTATATGTTTGGTGCGTGCATGAAACACTGGATTTTTGGCAATGGCGATGCAACTCTGATTGTCACATCTCAGCACAGTTGGTTCTTCATCCTGCACTCCCATATGCCATAGAATCCTTCTCAACCATACGGCCTCACATGCAGCAAAACAAGCTGCCTTGTACTCTGCTTCGGTAGAAGACAATGCCACTGTTGGTTGCTTCTTACTAATCCAAGAGAAAATTCCTGAACCCAAAGAGAAACAATAACCAGAAACTGACTTCCTGGAATCAATGTCTCCTGCCCAATCTGAGTCACAGTTCCCCACAAGATAAGTTCCGAAACTGTATGTGATACCATAGTCAAGAGTTTTCTTCAAGTATCTAAGCACCCGCATCCCAGCCTTCCAATGACTCTCATGAGGTTTGTTTGAGAACCTGCTCAAAACACCAACAGCAAAACTGATATCTGGTCTAGTGTTACACAAGTAGATTAGACTGCCGACCAACCTCCTATACCTCCCAATGTCTGCTAGTGCTGATGTATCCTCAACGGATAACTTTACATTCACCTCCATAGGTGTAGCTATCTCCTTGCACTCGGTCATGCCAAATGCCTTCAAGATCTCCCATGCATACTTCTTCTGAGAGATGAAGATCTTTCCTGGCTCTTGCCAGACTTCAATCCCCAAACAATAGTGCAGCAAGCCCAAGTCTGTCATTTCAAACTCAAAACTCAAAGCCTTTCGAGTTTGGTTGATCATATCTTCATAGTCACCTGTAATAAGAAGGTCGTCCACATATAGGACAATCACTACAGACTTTTTACCATCCCTGTAAACATACAAGTTAGCATCTGAGGCACATCTTTTGAAGTTTAGGTTTAAAAAGAACCTATCTATCCGCTGGTACCATGCTCTGGGGGCTTGTTTCAGCCCATACAATGCCTTCTTTAGTTTACACACTTTGTTCTCAGAATGGGGGGCCTCAAACCCTGGTGGCTGAGCCACGTACACCTCCTCCTTGAGGTCACCATTTAAGAACGCTGACTTAACATCCATTTGGTACACTGGCCACTTCTTGTGGGCAGCCACTGCAAGTACCGTGCGAATAGTGGTCATTCTGGCAGTTGGGGCAAATGACTCTTGAAAATCAAACCCTTCAACTTGTGAAAATCCTTGGGCAACCAGTCTAGCTTTGTACTTTTCTAAGGTACCATCAGCCTTGTACTTTACCTTCCAGATCCACTTGGTGCCAATAATCTTCCGCTTTGCTGGCCGATCCACTAGCTCCCAAGTGTCATTCTTCATTATGCTGTCATACTCCGCCTGCATAGCAGCCTTCCATGATGGATCTGCAAGTGCTTCTTCTAAGTCAGTTGGCTCCTTTACTTCTCTCATAATCTCAACCATCAAGGCCATGTTGACTATGTGAGCAGAAGCCCTCCTTTGCTCCTCTATTCTCTGAGACCTCCTTGGTCCGTCTGCCTTCTCCTCAACAGATGCAGGCATAGGATTATTGTGGTCATAGAGCTGCTTCACCCAGCGCGGCAATGGCTTTTCCGGTGGGGTGATGTCAGGTTGGTGAACTTTTTCCTCATCATCTGAAGATGATGCTTCCTCCTCCTTAAGGATAGGGATAGCTCTCGGGACAGGTTCATAGTGGACTACTTCTTCGCTTGATGATAAAGTGGAAGACCTTGCCTTCTCCTCCTCCACTGTATGCGGCTCCTCCTTGAACACCACATCACGGCTCGCGATGATCTTCTTTGCCTCTTGGTCATATAACTTGTAAGCCTTCTGCTCATCACTATAACCCAAGAAGATACATTTTCTGCTTTTTGGTTGTAACTTGTTTCTCTTCTCATCTGGAACATGTGCATAACATTCACATCCAAAAATTCTGAAATGTGAAACAGATGGTTTCTTACCAGTGTAAGCCTCATGAGGTGTTTTTCCCTTGAGAGCCTTTGTGTAGCTCCGATTTAGAATGTAGACTGCAGTATTAACAGCTTCAGCCCAAAAATGGTTAGGCAATCCCTTGCCCTTTAGCATGCATCTTGCCATCTCCACAATGGTACGATTCCTGCGTTCCACAACACCATTCTGCTGAGGTGTGTGAGGCGTCGTCAATTGACGCTTGATCCCTTTGCTCTTGCAAAAGCCTTCAAACTCCTTTGAGTTGAACTCACCACCACCATCTGTTCTAAATTTCTTCACACTTTTCCCTGTTTCATTCTCAACAAGTATTAGCCATTCTTTAAACTTACCAAAAGCTTGAGCCTTATCACGAAGGAAGTACACCCACATCTTCCTACTGTAGTCGTCGACAATCAACATAAAATAAGAAGATCCCCCCAAGGCCTGTGTAGGCATCTTACCACACAAGTCAGCATGCACCAACTCTAGAGGAGCATGTGCTCTATTCTTGCTTTCTTGTGGAAATGCCTTTCTCTGTTGCTTGCCCATCATACAAGCTTCACATGGTTCCTTCAATTCAGTTATTGTAGGTAGGTGAGCAACCATACCTTGCTTTTGCATCTCCTTCAATACTGCAAATCCGATGTGTCCAAACCTTTCATGCCAAAGCTTACTTGTGCCCACTCCAGCGGTGGCTGTAAGAGCACTTAGCTCATACAGGTTGTTTCTTCTTTCTCCTTTTCCAACAATTGTGCCAGCACTATCAATAATTTCTGCACCTGTCTTCTTGAACCTCACTTCATGACCAAGATCAGTTATGGCAGCAACTGATAAGAGATTTCTCCTGATTTCGGGAACATACAACACATTTGAAAGCTTTTTGACTTCACCATTTGCAGCAACAAAAGAAATAGTACCTGTGCCCGCAGCAGGGCATTTAGCATCATTTCCAACCGTCACAGTGATGGATTCTTGTAGAGGCTGCATAGAACTGTATAGACCTTTCTTGTTGGTCATGTGACGGGAGGCCCCACTATCCAACACCCAAGAGTCAGTGGTAGATTCTTCTTGCGCCGAGGAGCACACTTCCTCAATGGTCGCCATGAATAATTCCAACTCTGCTTCAGCCGTATTGGCTGTCTCTTTCCCTTTAGTTTTAAGGGTACCATTCTTTTCATCTGCCTTCTTGACACGACAATCTGCAATTGCATGTCCTTTCTTCTTACAGTAGAAGCACTCTCCTTGAAACTTCTTCTTGCCGCCCTTTTTCTTTTTGTCACCATCATTTTTGGTGGAGGAAACACCTTTGCCTTTTGCATTGGCAGAGAATGCAGCATCTCCATTGTTGCTTCCTTCTCGGGCTTTCAGCCTCAACTCCTCCTCCATTAATAATGCACAAAACTCCTCAAAAGTCAAAGCTTGAGGTCTCACCTGAGTATTAAGGGCAGTTACTAGTCCATCAAACTTTTGTGGACAAATCCGAAGACACCTCCGAGCTAGCTCTTCGCTAGTCTTTTGTATCCCAGCACCAGCCATCTGGTCGCGCAGATTCTTAATCCGAGTGATGAATGCTTCAACCGTCTCTCCTTCAGCAAACTTCTCCGCTGCTAGTTGATTCTCCAAGTTTTGAATCCTTGTTTGGTTTCGTGTTTCATACTGACTCCTTAGTACATTCCAAGCCTCTGACGCTTTGGTTGTATGCTGAATCAGAGTCAAAACACTGTCAGAACAGCTTGTAACTAAGGCACACAATGCATCTGCATTCCTTCGTTTCCAAGCTCGTAGAATATCTGCATTCGGAGGAATCATCACACTAGGATTTGATGGGTCGGGGGTAGGCTGTGGTTCTGCGTCAGTCCCCAGCACAGTCTCCAGAAGCTCATAAGAATCAAGGATAGTTGTAATTTTGAACTTCCACAAGGTGTAGTTTGTACCATCTAACTTGCCTTCGCTGAAGGTTGGTGGACGAATCCTCAGTGTTTGAATAGCCGGTACAGCAGCACCACCTCCTGCACCGCTTCCTGATGCGCCAGAACTGCTTCCCGGAGTCGACATCGTTTCTCTTTGCTGTTGAAGCCTTTGCCTCTTGCACGCTCTCCGATCTCTAGAGCCCCCTGGGCTCTGATACCATGTAAAATATTACACGGCGCAGCGAACAGAATCTGAGAAAGAGATAGAGAGTACACAACAGATAAGAGGAGAATCAGTAAAATTCTTTAACTCCAAACAACTGATACAAAGATGGCTCTGTCCACCCGTGCGCTTCCAATGAATGAAGCTTAGATGGCGATCTAGACAGAAGATAGGTGAAGAGCTTAAGGCTAGCTGGAACAACAACTCTGACTGGGTGAAAGATGAGTGTAAGATGGCTGCGAAGGGGTTTAGCTTTTATAGCCCGCGAAGGTCGTTAGGTCGGCCTGCTGACCGACCTACCATATGAGCCTCCACTAGTCGGCCAGGGAATATTCCAGGGAATATTCCCTTTACCATCGCCCGAGTTGCTACCAGCTTAACCACTCCGTCTAACCCAAAGATTAGACCCACAACAGTCACCTTTTTGCCATCCGGTCACATAGACCTCATCTGATATACAAGTCAGGACTCAACCAATGTCCGGGCTCACATTTGGCTTCTCCTCATAATGGGGGCCTTACAACTTTGAGCACCATGGATCATTGGTAGCACCTAATGAGGGTGGGGCATTGATCATATCTAACATGAGCTGGGTGAGCCCTCTATGCGACATTATGAACCCATCCTCCCATCACCCATGATGAACCCTTCCAGCCCATTCTTGGGACAACACCTCCCCCATAGTGGAAGCTATATGCAAGGGCAAAATACAAATTTTGGGCAGCAAGGCCCTAATACAGGTGCACATGGGCAGCATGCACATGGTAATGGGTAGTATGAACATGGCAATGGGCAACATGCACATGGCAATGGGCAGCATGCACATGGCAGTTTTGGGCAGCAAGGTCCCAATGTTCAGTTTGGTTTGCATGTATTGCATGGGCAGCATGGAAATTTTGGGTAGCAAGGCCCTAATGTAGGTGCACATGGGCAGCATGCACATGGCAGTTTTGGGCAGCAAGGCCCCATTGTTTAGTTTGGTTCGCATGTATTGCATGGGTAGCATGGAAATTTTGGGCAGCAAGGCCCCAATGTTCAATTTTGTTTGCATGTATTGCATGGGAAACATGGAAATTTTTGGCAGCAAGGCCCTAATGTAGGTGCACATGGACAACATGGGAATTTTGGGTAGCAAGGCCCTAATAATCAGTTTGGCCCACATGTAATGCATGGGCAGTATGGCACCCATGGACATTTTGGTCAACAAGGTATGTATGGGTATTCTCACGGACATTATGAGTACCATGACCATTGGCATGGATTGGATGTGCAAAGGCAAGTGCATGTGGCTACTTATGGTCAACATGTTTATGGGCAACAATATGGCCAAAGTTTTGGTAATAGTCAGCATCAAATAGATGTACATGAGCAGTAGGGCTATTATCACCATATGCAATATGGACAGCATGAGTATTATTATGAGCAGTAGCCACATTGGTATGACCCTCCATATGGACAGCATGAGCATTATGGTCATGGGTAGCCATCTCTTGTAAATGAGTAGCAAGATGACTATGAGCAGCATGTCAGAACTATTACTGAGTTGACCAATCGTGATGAGCGTGTGTGTAGATTGCTATTGAAGGCTAAACGCATTAGACACCTTACTAGTGATACGATACGGAAACTGCATGTTGAGGGCTTATGCTATCGATGTGCTAAGCCGATATCTTGTGAACATCCAGACAAATGTAGAGCACAGAATGTAAAACTCCTATTTGTATTCGAATATCATTATGCCAAGGATAGGACAAATCTTGTTGAAGACCATTTTGATGTGGGTCCAAAGCAAGACGAACTTTCATTCAAGAAAGAAGATCATGTAGATCTTAAAGATCATGCTCATATTACGGATCAAGAAAACATGTCCTTTCAGGAGACCCTTCAGTCCGTACACATGTCACATATAAGGGTTGATGCAGTAGTACACTTTTTAGCTTATACAACCCCATGTGTTATTGACAGCATCCAAGTGAAGTTTGAGCTTAATCATATGATGCTTATGGTAGACTCGATGCAACAGCTAGTGGTACTGACCATTCTAGCTTTACTTGTGGATGATAACCCAATGCATGGAAAGGATAACCACTTTCCATTTGACCCCGGTGGTAGTGTAGAGACCCACGCTTGGATGGATGACCTGTATGTTGTTGATGCTTACCATGCAGGTTATCCATTTGATCTTCGGGGTTGAAAAAAAGCTCTATCTGCATCAGCACTCCCCCAGTGCAATTTCCTTACCTTGAGGCGGCAACCTTGGCTGAAGGACAACTTGATTTGGGCATGTTTTGTAGTAGACAGCCATCTATTTTTTAGTAGTTTTGGGCCTGCATTAATTGCACCCATGCATGACCTACGTGTTGAGATGGCAAGCTCAACACATGTGGACATGGATGATGGACCGCTTGGTTAGATGGGTCCACATGTCTACACTTAGCACGTCGGTGGTCATTATGCATCTCACATGGCCACTGACTCATTACTTATTATATTTAGGTTGTTACACCTATTTACAGCTGGCATAGTTATAGCGCCAGTCGACTAGTGTAGTCGGTTATGCATTGTTTGACTTAGTAGGCCACTTTCCTTTTATGTTGTATCTTATCTATACTTTGTGTACATTGTAAAGTGTGTGGAAGAAGAAGAAGAAACTAGCAAGAAAACGTTTTGGCCTCCATCTCTCTTCTTGTCTCTTGAGTGAGCTTCTCCTTGTGCATTCTGTGTGTGTTCGGTGCAGCATCTTAAGCAACCCCCTCCACCACGTGATTCTTGACATGGTATCAGAGCCGCGCCATTGAGAGAGGCTGATTTCGAAGGTTGAAGCAAAGGAGAAGAAGCAAGGTTCAAGCAAGCAAGCCACGGGTAAGAAGCTCTCCCATCCTTCAACTCTTTCTCTTGGATAGTGCCTGTGGAGGCACCGGAAGCAGGGCAGAGCAAAAATCTCAGATTGCAGTGAGATTTGGTGTGCGCGAAGAGCGCTGTGTATTCTGCAGATATGCCCTTTAGGGCTTTTTCCGCAGTTATTTTGGGCATCTGAGGCCATTTCAGGGCCCATTTTAGAGCCGCAAGGTTGCGGACAGCAGTTTCAGGGTACGTTGTGACTTCGACTGTATTGACCGAACGTGGGTGCGCAAGTTACAGATTTAAAATCTGTAAGTTCGAAGGTGTTTACCAGTGAGTAAACACAAGGTTTATCTGCAAACAGGTTGCAAATTGCATGTACTATTGAGCAGATAGTGAAAAAGGCTGTCTAGTGTATTGCTGTGCACTACAGGTCGAGGGTTGCAGAAGATTTGCTTGCTGTTGGTATTAATTTTGTGATAATGGCAAAGAACAGTGGAAGCCCCATCATTGAGAAGCTCGACAAGAACAACTACCCTTCATGGAAGTTCCGTGTCACGAACTTCCTTATTGGAAAAGGCCTCTATGAGTTCGTTTCAGGTGAAGAAAAGGAGCCGGAGATGAGTGATCCTCCAACTGCAGAAGAGACAAAGGCACGGAAAGAATGGAATGCAAAGAATAAAAAGGTCATGTATTGGTTGTCTGCAGTAATTGACAATAATATGCTAGGACACATTAGAAATGCAGAGAATTCATATGCAGCTTGGACCATACTTGAAAGTATGTTTTCTGTAAATACAAAGGCACGAAAGATTCAACTCAAGCAAGAGTTGAATACATTAAAGAAAGGGAAGATGTCTATCAATGAGTATGCACTGAAGGTAAGAAGCATTGCAGATACATTTGCAGCGATTGATGCAATGCCCGACGATGATGATTTGGTGTCGTCTACCTTGGGTGGACTTAACAATGAAAAGGCTTGGAAGTCTTTTGTAACTTCCGTATATGTCAGAAAGCCATTTCCAGATTTAGATGAGTTGGTCTCTCTAATGATCACTGAAGAAATCAACATGCAGAGTGAGACATCTGAAAGAAGTGGTGAATAGGTCCAGGCTTTCTACTCCAGTTCAGGAAGGGGACGTGGTAGGTTCTCTTCAAGAGGCCGTGGTACAGGACGTGGTAGTGATAACCGGCAAAATAGATTGAATCAGCAATTTGGCGATATGCAGGTTTCAGGAGGTCGTGGTAATTTTAGAGGCAGGGGAAGCTTTAGAGGAAGAGTGGATGGCAGAACAGAGGTTCTAACAACTCTGGTATTGTGTGCCACTACTGTGGCAAAACAGGTCATATTGCAGCCCAATGTTATGCTAAGAGAGATGATATCCGCAGTGGTAAGTTGCAGCAAGGAAACTATGCATCGTCTTCACGACAGAATGAAGACAAAAATGAACGTTTGTTTGTTATGCAGCATATGCTGAATGCTGTTACAGGAAAGGGAACACATGAAGATGTTTGGTATGTTGATTCAGGTGCATCCAATCATATGACCAGCCATGCAGAATGGTTTGGAGAGATGCAGGATTTGTAGAATGCAGGTTATGTGCAGACGGGTGATGACTCATGCCACCCAATTTCACACATTGGAAAAGTTCCCTTGTCCTTGCATGATGGTAAGACAAAGAGTCTTTCAGATGTATTACATGTGCCATCTATTACAAAGAACTTGGTGTCAGTCGGTCAAATGGTAGAGCAAGGGCTGCAAGTCAAATTTAATGCAAAGGGCTGCTTTGTAGAAGACTTCAATGACAAGTGCAGGTTGGTAGCAAAGGGAAGTAGAGTTGGACGTATGTTCACTCTAGATGCTGGAATTCCTACTATGAATGCTGCTATGTATGCCAAAGGAAAAGGTGTTGTTGCAGACATTGAAATTTGGCACAAACACATTGGAAATGCAAATGTACAAAGGCTGAAATTAATGCAGTCCAAAGGGTTGGTTACAGGTTTTCCTACATTTAAAGTTGCAGAATTTCAGAAGGTATGTGAAGTATGTCAGTTTGGTAAGCAGGCAAGACAACCCTTTTCACATGACAAAGATGTAAGCAGAAATATCCTTGATGTTGTTCATACAGACATTTGGGGGCCTACACAAAATGTATCTCTTGGAGGTAGTTCATACTTCGTCACATTCATTGATGATTGTTCTAGAAAGCTGTGGATATATTTTATGAAGGAAAAGAGTGAAGCTTTTGAGCACTTTAGAACTTTCAAGGCTGCAGTTGAAAGAGAAACATGCTTGAAAATAAAGTGCTTGAGGTCAGATGGAGGGGGAGAATACCTCTCCAATGAGTTCAGTGATTTTCTGAGGTCTCATGGGATAAAGAGACAGTTTACATGCAGGTATACCCCACAGCAAAATGGGGTTGCAGAAAGGAAAAACATGCATATTGCAGAAGTTGCACGTGCCTTGATGGCTGAAAAGAATATGCCTAAGCATTTTTGGTCTGAGGCTGTTCATACTGCTGTTTATATTATGAACAAAACTCCCACAGCTGCAGTTCATGGTATGACCCCCGAAGAATGTTTTACAGGTAAGAAACCTGATGTTTCACACTTGAAAGTGTTTGGCTGCATTGCATATGTTCATGTGCCTGATGAGTTGCGGAAGAAACTGGATCCAAAGGCTGAAAAATGTGTCTTTATTGGATACTCTTTAGAGCAGAAAGGGTATCGCTGTTACAACCCTATCACATGTAAGTTCAGAGTGAGCAGGGATGTCATCTTTGATGAAATGAGCAGTTGGTATGCATCTAGTGGTGATGCATTGGATGTTGATGATGATCATGACACTCATGTGCAGGCTGAAAGGCAAGAATCACGGACTCTTAGTGGACCAGAGACATCATCTGGTAGTCCTTGGTCTGGGAGACTAAGGAGTACCTCTACATCTTCGAGTGCATCTAGTAGCACTACAGGTAAAGACAAAGGAAAGAATAAAGTGTCAGAAGGCATTGATGCAGTTATTGATGGAGACTCCAGTGGCTCAGAGAGCTTGGATGATGAGCTTGGCATTCCTTCAGTGAGGACTCCAGGTGTGCACAGAGCACGTGTTAATGCAAAGACTCCATTGAGTGATCCAGTGGTACGCAAGTCTAGCAGGGTGAAATACCTTGTTAAAAAATTTGGTTTTGAGGGTTATGCAGCTCACCATTATGCTTATATGGTGAAACTAGTTGAGGATGTTGAGCCCACATGTTTTGAGGAGGCTATTGGTCATGCTCATTGGGATGCAGCAATGGATGAGGAGATGGCTGCATTAGAGGCCAATAAGACTTGGGATCTAGTATCATTGCCGAAGGGAAAGAAAGCTATTGGATGTAAGTGGGTTTATAAGATTAAGCACAACGCAGATGGTTCTATTAGCAGGTACAAAGCTAGGCTGGTTGCAAAAGGCTATGCTCAAACATATGGCATAGATTATGATGAAACCTTTAGTCCAGTTGCTAGGATGGCAACTGTCAGATGTGTGATTGCTTTGGCAGCAGCCAAAGGTTGGAGGTTGCAGCAAATTGATGTAAAGAATGCCTTCTTGCATGGTGATTTGCAGGAAGAAGTGTATATGGATCAGCCAGCAGGTTATGAAGATTTAGAGCATCCCACGTATGTGTGCAGGTTGAAGAAGGCACTCTATGGGCTCAAGCAAGCACCTAGAGCATGGTCTGACAAGATTAGAGAGTATCTTGTCAATATTGGTTTTTATGTTTCTGATGCTGATCACTCACTTTATGTGAGAAAGGGAGATGCAGGTTTGGTCATCATAGTCATCTATGTGGATGACTTGATTATTACAAGTGATAGTGATACTGGGATTGCTGAAGTTAAGGGCTGGTTGAAGATGAAGTTTGAGATGAAGGATCTAGGTGAGCTAAGGTACTTCCTTGGCATTGAGGTAGTGAGATGTGACGATGGTATATGGCTGTCCCAAAGACAGTATGGCTTGGATATGTTGTCCAAGTATGGTATGACAACATGCAAACCACTTTCAGTCCCATTGGAGCAGAATGTAAAGCTAAGTGCTAATGTTGGAGATGAGATAGAAGACCCTACTATGTTCAAGAGGATAGTGGGGAGTTTGATTTACATGACTATTACAAGGCCAGACTTGAGCTACGCTGTTGGTCTTGTGAGTCAGTTTATGCAAGTACCTAGAAAGCCACATTTGGATGCAGCCAGACGCATATTGAGATATGTGAAGTCCACATTACATTATGGACTTTTCTATGAGGCAGGTACAGATGTACAGATATTTGGATACAGAGATGCAGATTGGGCTGGTAGTATGTCTGATAGAAGATCTACCGGCGGATACATGTTCTCTCTTGGTAGTGCAGCAGTTGCATGGAGCAGCAAAAAGCAATCTACAGTTGCTTTGTCGAGTACAGAGGCTGAGTATAGAGGTGCTGCTATTGCAGCATGTGAGGTAGTATGGCTGCAAAAGCTATTGGCTGATTTGGATGTCCAGGTGGAAGGTCCAGTTGTCATTTATTGTGACAACATGAGCAGTATACAGTTGGCTAGGAACCCTGTGTTCCATGCCAGGACAAAACATATTGAGGTACACTACCACTTTGTGAGAGAGAAGGTACTAGGAGGTGAGATTGACTTGATGTATGTCAGCACACAGGATCAAATAGCTGATATCTTCACGAAGGCATTGGGTACAGAGAAGCTTCAAAAGTTTCGAAGCTTACTTGGAGTTGCAGAGATGCAGTTGAGCTTGAGGGGGAGTGTTGAGATGGCAAGCTCAACACATGTGGACATGGATGATGGACCGCCTGGTTAGATGGGTCCACACGTCTATACTTAGCACGTCGGTGGTCATTAAGCATCTCACATGGCCACTGACTCATTACTTATTATATTTAGGTTGTTACACCTATTTACAGCTGGCATAGTTATAGCGCCAGTCGACTAGTGTAGTCGGTTATGCATTGTTTGACTTAGTAGGCCACTTTCCTTTTATGTTGTATCTTATCTATACTTTGTGTACATTGTAAAGTGTGTGGAAGAAGAAGAAGAAACTAGCAAGAAAACGTTTTGGCCTCCATCTCTCTTCTTGTCTCTTGAGTGAGCTTCTCCTTGTGCATTCTGTGTGTGTTCGGCGCAGCATCTTGAGCAACCCCCTCCACCACGCGATTCTTGACATTACGTGGGCTGAAAGTACGCTCAACGAGATTGGTTTTGACATGCGGAACATCTCATTTGGAGTTGCCCATGGCAAGTTATGATCAGTTTTCCACTACATGCCTGTTTGGGATAGCATGTTGTCCAGTGTTGTGTAGCCCTTCTTGTTTAGAATTGGTGCCTATCCTTGTATTGAGTTAACTTCTTCCCTTATGCTCACACTACATACATGCTCATATGCCACCATTCCACAAGATTTCACCCCCCCCTTCCCCCACCCAATCATACCAATACGTCCTCTTTTTGTTTTTGAGGGAAAAACCCTTTCGGTTCGGGATGGAATGTAAAGAACGGGATTAGAGGGTCTTATGCAGGGTTAACACGGGGTTAGCACATGCGAATACCGGGTTACATTGATGGGGTATTTAAGGTGTACAAGGACCTGATTAGGGTACCATTTTGATAAATACAAATCTTTCTCCTCAGCTTCACCTTTAGCTCCCATGGCTTCCTCTCTCTCTCTCCCCTCTTTCTCTCTCTCTCTCTCTTTTCGTATCTTTCTCTCTCTTCTCCTAGTATTTCTCTCTCCTCTACTCTCTTCTTCTCTCTCTTCAGCATTCTTCTTCCTTCTCTCTCTCTCTCTCTCTCTCTCTCTCTCTCTCTCTCTCTTTTAGGTCTCCTGCATGACATTGACTAAGTAATTCATCAATGGTTTGCCTAGTCTTTAAAATTAAAAATATATTCTAGATACTTTGAATATAAGGAATTTCAATTGGAAGGGTATTAGGACTCAATGGAGAAGACAGGGAGGAGAAAGAGATAAAAATGACTTTTTGATGAGAGAGAAAGAGAGGGGAAGAGAGAGATAAAAACAATTATTGATGAGAGACAAGAAATATTTATTTTTAAAAAATAATTGATAAGAGAGAAAAAAAATATGAAAAAGTAGTTTGGATAGAGAGGTACATTTTTCAAATTAATGTAAGAGAGGCCCAAAAGTAGTATTGTAGTATTACAAGAGAGAGTGCTAGCGGCCCCTTCTTTGGACTCAAAAATTTCTAGCACTCTCTTCTATAATATTACCTTAGACTCTCTCCTACATTATAGCCTTGGATCTTTATACACACATATACACACTTACTCACTCACACACACACACACACACTCTCTCTCTCTCTCTCTCTCTCTCTCTCTCTCTCTCTCTCTCTCTCTCTCTCTCTCTCTCTCTCTCTCTCTCTCTCTCTCTCTCTCTCTCTCTACTACAATATTATTTTTGCATATTTCTTACACATTAATAGCTTTGAATTTTTATCAAAACACACACACACAATCTCTCTCTCTCTCTCTCTCTCTCTCTCTCTCTATCCTTCCTTGTAACTTAAAAAAATTCTAGCAACTCTCTCCTATTATACCACAATACTACTTTTGGACTTCTCCTATATTAATAGCTTTGGACCTCTATCACCACACACACACATTCTCTCTCTCTCTCTCTCTCTCTCTCTCTCTCTCTCTCTCTCTCTCTCTCTCTCTCTCTCTCTCTCTCTCTCTCTCTCTCTCTCTCTCTCTCTCTCTATGTATATGTATGTGTGCATGTATATATATGTGTGCGGCTTTAAAAATTCTTTTAACTTTCTCTTACAATACTACATTTGGGCCTTTCCTACTCATGCCAAGAGGCATATTCCATCGTGGATTCAGTGAAACCACGGTGGATTCCGTCAGACCACGGTGGATTTCGTGAGTTTTTTGTTCCACAATGGATTCCATGAGGTTTTGTGGTAGATTCCGTAAAACTATATTTATTTGCCGAGGCTCGTACACAAGGTGGATTCCTTGTGTGAGAAGTTGATGGGGACGCCTGTCCTTTTCGAGCATCATATTAATTTCATGTGCACGTGGGTGATTTCGTAGTGGGTGATTCTGCAAAATACATATTTAAATTAATGGACGTTTATGAGTTTAGAGTGCACTCATATTAAATTAAGGTTAGGATAAAGTTCCAACCTATTTATTTATTTTGTAGTTGAAAACTGCTAGGTATTCACTTTTTTCGATTTAATTTTATTATTTTCTAACAATTGTGAATGCTTGAGTTGAGGTGTAGAGCAGGCGGCGGTGGTGTTGAGAAGCACTAGTAGGCGATAGCGTGTATTCAAATTACCTAGAAGAAATTATCATTTTTGATGGGCGGGAGTCTTATCATTAAAGGCATGGTGCTAATGTTTATTTAGGCATGCTTATTTATTGAAGCACTTGATAAATATTTATTATTTTATATGCACATGGACACATGGTTTAAATATTTCATTATTGGACATTGTATTTGGGCACAACCCGCGACTTTTGGGTCGTCCAACCTCTTTATTCTTTATTTGGACAAAAGCAAACACAAAAGCCAAAGCATGCTAATTGTAAAATTGGGCTATTTTTTAGCTTTGAGATGAATAAATTTATAAATACATGCTTTGTGAAGTGCACACACAAGGCACGGGAGGAGATTGTACCCAATTTGTCTTTTTGTCTCATGTGGTGCAAACTCTCTTATTGTTTTTAAATGAGTTTTAGTAGAGTTCTTTGTTCTTGGGGACCCTTCGGTGCTCGCTATGTATGCATCCAATATCTAATCGCACCACCTACACATTAATAGCTTTGGATCTTTATCAATACACATACACATGCACACACACACACACACACACTTTCTCTCTCTCTCTCTCTCTCTCTCTCTCTCTCTCTCTCTCTCTCTCTCTCTCTCTCTCTCTCTCTCTCTCTCTCTCTCTCTCTCTCTCTCTCTCTCTCTCTCTCTCTCTCTCTCTCTCTCTCTCTCTCTCTCTCTGTGTGTATATGGCTTAAAACAATTATAGCAACTCTCTTCTATAATACTACAATTGTACCTTTGGGCTTCTCTTACATTAATAAATTTGGACCTTTATCAAAATACACACACACATAATCTCTCTCTCTCTCTCCAACTTGAGATCAACTTCCTCTATTTACAAGTTTTTTGTCTAAGTACAATTAGACGAAAAAGTCACATTTTGATTATAATTTCAAAAGTCACATTTTAAAAGTTTTTTGTCTAAGTACAATTAGACGAAAAAGTCACATTTTGATTAGTTTTCTATGTTAGGATTTAAAAATGTCTCAAAAAAAGAGGACTGCTTTTTATTTATAAGGTTCAAACATTTCAATATAGTTCATTCAAAAAGTCTCAATCTACTATGTCTCATATTAAAATATATCATCAATATATACATAATTTCATGTCCATTGCTCGAGGGTGAAATGGGTATTCTTTAACAAACTTCTAAACTCCCCCATGAAAACATGCTAGCTCAATCAAACATGGAAGCATGTATTCCAAGTCAATACTATTGAAGGGATTTTCCTCAGTCAAGTAGGGAAGCATGTGTTTGACGAGGATGGTATCCATGGGATTTTTTTGAAATGTAAATGGATATGTAAAGGAGTTAGGTGGGTTATGATGTATCTTCTTTATGCTATCATCCACAAATAGTATCATTGTAGGGCTAAAGTGTGGCCAATTAATATCATCAAAACATTTTAGAAAGTGAGGCTTCATCTTGACTCCTTATATCGAAGAATGAGTTACGAAAAGAAATGCACTGGAGGTATCAGTTTCCTACGATCAACCATATTCTCTTTAGAAGAAGACATAAACGTGTGACATGTTCTAAAGAATACATGTGGAATTATTTACCAAAATCTGGATCCTTACGTCTCTTGCACATTTTTTCCTTCGAGTATGTTTGGTATAATGCCTTCTCATTGGAGGGGAATTCATCTTTAGGTAGTCGAGAAAGATAGGACATCTCTAGTACACCTCTTGATTCCACTGCTACTCAATCTAGTGATCCTTATATATGAGCTACTCCTCCTGCAAATGCATCTAATCAATGTATTTTCTTGGAAAAGTTTGCAATATCTCCTTCTCTAATTACCCACATATGAATCTACCATTCATAGTTCTATTACATGTAGAGAACGCATCAACAAGATACCATTGCAAATATACTTCTATAGAAGGATACCAAGTTATGTTTGTAGAGAAGTCTCCATGCTACTAACTTGCATGGTTTTTGAAACTCAATATCATCATCTGATTTGAAATTCTCTTTATCTCCTATGTGAACGAGAAGAACAAATCTTTGTCGAGTTGAATGTTGTAGTAGTTTCCTCATTAAAAACAAGAGAGAGAGATAGATAGATAGATAGATTATGTGACTTTATCATCATCTCTCTAAGGGGACATGACTTTTTTTTTGCTGAATAGGGGTTGCTAGTAATCCCTTCTCGATAAGAGAGAGAGAGAGAGAGAGAGAGAGAGAGAGAGAGAGCTTTGAATCACAACTCCCCTCCATCATCTCTCTAAGGGAACATGAAATTTTTTGTCGCCAGACAGGGGGCCAACAACCTGTTCTCATCGAAAAAAATTCACAAGTTTTTTCTATCTCTCTAAGGGGACTTATGGAAAAAAATTTGGTTGGAAAGGGGTTATTCACAACTCTATGTTTAGTGAAATAACTTTTTAGAGAGAACTTGAGAAAAAAAAGTTCACCGAGAAGGGAATTCTGGCAACCCCCTATTCGGTGAAAAAAAATTGCACGTCCCCTCAAAGAAATGATGGAGGAGACTTGTGAAAAAAAAATTCATCTCAAGAAGGGGTTGCAAGCAACCCTCTTCTCAACGAGTTGCTAGCAACCCCCTTCTCGACCCAAAAAAAGTCAAAGTAAGTCACATAATCTCTCTCTCTCTCTCTCTCTCTCTCTCTTTAATCTTTTAATCTTTTATATTGCTTTCTCCTTCCCTCATTTTCTCTATCTCTCTCCTCCCTCTATTTATATTTCTATTTAGTAATTAACTAAAAAATAATTAAGTTATTAAGTTATTAACTAAGTCATAAATTAAGTAGTGCATGTGTGTATGTGTCTCTCTCTCTATGTGTATGTGTGTGTATGTGTATGTGTTTGTGCATGGCCCTTATCTTCATTTCTCACTATGTGTATCTGTTGCAACTCTCTCTCTCTCTCTCTCTCTCTCTCTCTCTCTCTCTAGAGTCATTAGGACTCAATAGAGTCAATAGAGAAAGAAATAAGATATATACATATACACACATATATATACATACATATATATACATATATATATATATAGTTTATTTATGAGAGAAAATAGAAAAGGAAAGTTTTAAAATAATGTTTGATGAGAGAGAAGAGACAAAAAATAATTACTAGCTAGGAAGATCAAATTTGTATATATTGATGATATATTTTAATATGAGACATAGTAGATTGAGACTTTTCGAACGAACTATATTGAAATGTTTGAATCTTATAAATAAAAAATAGTCCTCTTTTTTGAGTCATTTTTAAATCCTAACATAGAAAAATAAAAATTAATATAACATATAATGACTATTTTCTTTTGTATTGTGTATTTAGAAAAATAAAGACCTTATCAAATATTTCAAAAAAATTATACTATCGAAATTATAATCAAAATGTGACTTTTTCGTCTAATTGTGCTTTTAAATAGAAAAAGTTGATCTCAAGTTAGAGAGAGAGAGAGAGAGAGAGAGAGAGAGAGAGAGAGTGAGAGTGAGAGAGTGTGTGTGTGTGTATTTTGATAAAGGTTCAAAGTTATTAATGTAAGAGAAGCCCAAAGGTAGTATTGTAGTATTATAGAAGAGAGTTGAAATAATTGTTTTAAGCCATAGAGAGAGAGAGAGAGAGAGAGAGAGAGAGAGAGAGAGTGTGTGTGTGTGTGTGTGTGTGTGTTGATAAAGATCCAAAGCTATTAATGTGTAGGAAATGCCCAAATGTAGTATTGTAAGTGAAAGTTAAAAGAATTTTTAAAGCCATGCATATATACATACATGCACACATACACATACATACATAGAGAGAGAGAGAGAGAGAGAGAGAGAGAGAGAGAGAGAGAGAGAGAGAGAGAGAGAGAGAATGTGTGTGTGTGTGAGATAGAGGTCCAAAGCTATTAATATAGGAGAAGTCCAAAGGTAGTATTGTGGTATTATAGGAGAGAGTTGCTAGAATTTTTTTAAGTTACAAGGGGAGAGAGAGAGAGAGAAGAGAGAGAGAGAGAGAGAGAGAGAGAGAGAGAGAGTGCATGTGTGTGTGTGTTTTGATAAAAATTCAAAGCTATTAGTGTGTAAGAAAGGCCCAAAAATAATATTGTAGTAGAGAGAGAGAGAGAGAGAGAGAGAGAGTAAGTGTGTATATCTTTTTATATTGATCTCACATAATGCGCATACCAAGAATGTGACCAACATTCCCCAAGTCCTCATGTCAAAGGTTTTATACAACCTTTTCTTTAAAGCATCCACATCCATGATTGACTTCCTAATAATTAGCATATCATCCACATAAATAATCATTATCATAAGGTTACCATCCCTAGCCTTCCTCATGTATAAACAATCATCAATCTTGTGCCTAGTGTTTACCCTTGAGAGATAAAGGTATCAAACTTATGATACAATTCCTTAGGAGCCCATTTGAAACCATATAAAACCATATAAGTTCTTGTATGTAGAACTTACATACCAAGAACCACTCCCTATGTAAAGTAAAATGAAATGGTACTCAAGAATCAAAAAGCTAGTTTTGAGAGTGCCATTATCCATGGCAACTAAGAACACATAACCAAAAGAGAATACAAAAAAAAACATTATCATAACCACTACCACATGCATTAATCTCCTCAATCTTTGCCTTGCTTTTCTCTTTGCCATTTTCCTTGTTCTCATTCTTGCATTTTTGCTTGTTCTTCCATTTGAAGTAGTCCTTTTTTATGAGTCCCTTCTTGTTGTAGAAGTAGCATTCCATATCCTTTTTTGTTATGTGATTTGCTTCTTGGCTTGCCTCTCTCATGAGAATTCCCTTTGTCATTTGACCTTACTCTCACCATAAGTGCACTATTGGAGCTCTTTGACTCTATATTATTCTTTTTTCCACCTCCTCTAAGTGAGAGCAAACTTCTCTTAACATTAATACTTGTAAGACCACTTGCAAGTGTAGGGTTTACTAATGGAAATCCTAAAAGTATTCCAACTCTTAGGCAAGGTGACTAATAAGAATATGGCCTTCACTAAAACATGAAAGATAATCTTCTAAGATATCAATAGGCTAAAAATAGTGTCCAAATCATTCAAGTGATTAGACATTGAAGCAACCTCCTCTATGCAAAGATCAATGAGGCTTTTCAACAAATAAACCTACGAGACTGCAATTTCTTTTTCACATAAGTTATGGAGCTTTTTCCATACAACATATGCATATGTCATATCTTTTGCATTAAAATACTTAAACTTTGAGAGTTTTAACATAAAAGTAGAGTGTCCCTACTCATCCAATTCCACTGTATTTGATCAGCTTCACTTGCTTCTTCTGGACTAACACATTGTATAGTTACTCTTTTCAATATGAAAGGTCTATTACATCAAGCCTTCCAAGATTTTAAAATGCATTCTTTGAACTTGATGAAGAAGCCAGAATGAGAAAAGTATCTCTACTCATGAAAAACAATAAGATATATCGAACTACAAGCTCAAGATAGACCAATGAATTGCAAACAAAGTGCCTTACAAAGCTAAACAATGGCTATCCAAATATCAAACCAATAGAAAATTGATGCCAAAATGATATTTTAGCACTCCCAAAGGCACAAAATGTATTGCAAGCTTTCTCAGGTATTCCAACTATCTTCTAGGTATAAAACAACCATTGGATAAGTATATACTAAATACATGTAAACATCCTTTAGAAATTAATTTTAGTCCACAAAATCTATGCAAAATGAGCATAAAGCAACACAGTAAATCTTGAGAAACTTTGAGTATAAGCTATTGTCTAAAAATGTTATGATTTCTCATATATTTGGCAATCAACATGCTTTTCTTTTTTAGCTATAGAATACCTCAATTTGATATCAAAATGCAAAAGTTATGGCCAAAATATTGAAGTGCTATGAAATGAAAGGTACTTTCACTTTCTCCTTTGATGTACATACATTTGCAATAAAGAAAATGAAAGAGAATCTTGATTTCTCTTCTCTTGAAAAACTTTAATGTTGGTCAATCTCTTTGAGTATCCAAAATCTCTTTCTGAGCATCCAGAGCTAAGAATTTTCACATCAGTTCACTAATGGTGCCCAGATATGCAAGAAAATTAAGCTATGGAAGTTCCCAAATTAAGACTCAGTGGCTTCTTAAGACAAAGTAGATGTTTTCTTTAGATGTAGAGCTTGATGATGAGAATAGTGCCTCTATCAAGATGTGGATAAGAAGCACCAATGTCATAGAAGAAGCATGAATCCTCAACCTTCGTGATAAATCTCCACTTCTCACACTCCTTACCCCAAGCACAAGCTCCCATAAACATCGAACACAACTCTTTCTATTAGTTGGTTGAGAGGGAAGCAACATTTGGATGCAAGATAGAGGCTAGCAATGAGAGAGAGAGAGAATGAGAGAGAGAGAGAGAGAGAGAGAGAGAGAGAGAGAGAGAGATGCAAGAGAGTTATGTGGATACAAAATAAATTGTATCCTTGTTCTTTGTTATCTTCACCATCATGAATCATGTGGTGGGAGAACTTGCTTGGACTACTACTCCAAACACACATTATTTATGAGAAAAGAAGCTCACTTAAGAATACAAGTAGGGAAATAGAGACCAAAATGTTTTCTTACTAGTCTTTCTTCCTTCTCCCTCTCACAAGAAGTGAGATAGGATACCAAAAGAGAGGTAGAGGCTAAAAAGAACATATAATACATAACATAAAGTAAAGTAGCCTACTAAGTTAAATAGTGTATAATTGACTATACTACTCAACTCCTATGATAACTATGCCAGTTTGTAGGTAGGCGTAACTAACCAAATATAATAATTGATAAGTCAATGGCCATGTGAGGATCATAAAAACCATTGACGGGCTAACTATAGACTTACAAACCCATCTAACGAAGTGGTCCATTAGCAATATCTGCAATGTTAGGCTTGCCATCTCAATACTCCCCCTCAAGCTCAACTACATCTCTATAACTCCAAGTACGCTTTGAACTCCTCGAAGCTTCTCTGCACCCAATGCCTTCATAAAAATGCCAGTTACTTGATTATGTATGTGTTGATATATACTTAGTCAATCTTATTCGCAATTACCTTCTCTCTAACAAAATGCACCTCAATGTGATTCTATCCTAGCATGGAACATTGGGTTCCTAGCCAATTATATACTACGCATGTTATCACAGTGAATGACAACTAGGCCATGTTCTTGCATATCCAAGTCACCTAATAACTTTTGCAACCACACCACCTCACATGCTACTATAATGACCCCTGTATACTCAACCTCTATACTCGATAAAGCAACAATTGCTTGCTTTTTGGTTCTCCATGTAATCATTGCACCACTATTAAGAGAGAACATTAATCCATTCGTATATATTCTATCGCACATGCTACTAGCCCAATTGGCATTTGTTTAGCCAAACACCCTTATAATCCTTATTTACCCCATAAAATTTTTCCATAATACAAAGTGGATTTCACATACCTCAATATGCATTTGAATGCATCCAAATGAGACTTCATAGGTACCTACAATAAACTAACTCATAGGTTTTCAACAACATAGCTTAAGTTTGGACTTGTGATGGTCATATAGATCAAGCTCTTTATTATCTTCTTAAACATAGTAGGGTTTTCTATCTCCCCAACATCAACACTCAACTTTACATTTTTCTCTAATGGCACTAAAAGAGGCTTACATGCCATCATACTATACTTGGGTAACATATCCAAGCCATATTTCCTTTGGGATACCTATATACCACCATTACATCTCATCATCTCTATATCAAGAAAGTATCTCAACTCACCCAAATCCTTCATCTCAAAATTTTGCTTCAAAATGCCATTGACATTAGCAATCACATTGTCTCATTATCATTTGTAATAATCAAGTCATCCACATAGATGACTATGATGACCAAATGTGTATCACCCTTTCTCACATAAAGTGAATGATCTACATAAAAAACATAAAAGCATATGTTAACAAGATACTCTCCAATTTTATTAGACCATGTTGTAGGTGCTTGTTTTAGCCTTTAGAGTACCTTCTTTAACCTAGACACATACATGGAATGCTCTAAATCCTCGTAGTCTATTGGCTGCTCTATATACACCTCTTCTTCTTACAAATCACCATGCACAAAGTGTAAAAATTACACAACGTAGTGAACAAAATCTGAGAAAGAGATAGAGAGTACACAACAAACAAGAGAAGAATTTTTAAAAAAATCTTTAGCTCCAAACAACTAATACAAAGATGGCTCTGTCCACCCGTGTGTGCTTCCACTGTGAAGCTTAGATGGAGATCTAGACAGAAGATAGGTGAAGAGCTTAATGCTAGCTATGGAAAAACTCTCACTCGGTGAAAGATAGATGATGGATGGCTATGAAGGGGTTTAGCTTTTATAGCCTGCGAAGGCAGTGCTTGACCGACCTACCATATGACCCTTCCCTAGTCGGCCAAGGAATATTCTCTTTACCATCGGGGGTCGCTTCCATGGCACTCAAACCCCAAAATAGGGGCCCCTAATAACTCCCTTACCTTGCAACTTGATGCAATGTACCTCGAGTTGCTACCAGCGTAACTACTCCGTCTAACCCAATAATTAGACCCACAACGGTCACCTTTTTGCCATTCCATCAAATAGACCTTATCTAGCATACAAGTCAAGACTCAACCAATATCCGAGCTCACATATGGCTTCTCTTCATAATGGGTGCCTTACAACTTTGAGCACCATAGATAATTGGTGGCACCTTATGAGGGTGGGGCATTGAGCATATCTAACACCCGCCCTCAATGTCCTCCCCCTCAAGTGAACTATCTCCTCGGCCCAATGTCGAGTCTCTAAAGATGAACTTGAAGCAAATCCTTCATAAGTGCTTTGGTGAAGATATCCACTCCATTCTCCTCTATTGGATAGTAGAAAAATTCCACTATTCCATCCTTGATCAAATCACTCACATAGTGATACTAGATCTCTATATGTTTGGTGTGCGAATGAAACACTAGATTTTTGGCAATGGCAATGCAACTCTGACTATCACATCTCACCACAATCGGTTCTTCATCTTGCACTCCCATATGCCATAGGATCTTTCTCAACCATACTGCTTTACATGCAACAAAGTAAGCTGCCTTGTACTCTGCTTCAATAGAAGACAATGCCAATGTTGGCTGCTTCTTACTAATCCAAGAGAAAATTCATGAACCCAAAGAGAAACAATAACCAGAAACTGACTTCCCGGAATCACTATCTCCTGCCCAATCTGAGTCACAGTTCCTAACAAGAGAAGTTCTGGAACTGTTGTGATACCATAGTCAAGAGTTTCCTTCAAGTATCTGAGCACTCACATCCCAACTTTCCAATGACTCTCATAAGGTTTGTTTGAGAACCTGCTCAAAACACCAATAGCAAAACTGATATTTGGTCTGGTGTTACACAAGTAGATCACACCAACCTCTTGTATCTCCCAATGTTTGCTACTGCTGATGTATCCTCAACGGATAACATTGCATTAACCTCTATAGATGTAGCTATCTCCTTGCACTCGGTCATGCCAAATTCCTTCAAGATCTCCCATGCATACTTCTTCTCAGAGATGAAGATCTTTTCTGGCTCCTGTCAAACTTCAATCCCCAAACAATAGTGCAGCAAGTCATTTCAAACTCAGAATTCAAATCCTTTCAAGTTGGTTGATCATATCTTCATAGTCACCTGTAATAAGAAGTCATCCACATATAGCACAATCACTAAAGACTTTTCACCATCCCTGTAAACATACAAGTTAGCATCTGAGGCTCATCTTTTGAAGTTTAAGCTTAAAAAGAACTTATATATCCGCCGGTACCATGCTTTGGGGGTTTGTTTTAGCCCATACAATGCCTTCTTCAGCTTACACACATTGTTCTCCAAATGGGGGGCCTCGAACCCTGGTGGCTAAGCCACTACACCTCCTCCTTCAGTTCACCATTTAAGAAGGTTGACTTAATATCCATTTGGTAAACTTGCCACTACTTGAAGGCAGCCACTACAAGTACTGTGCAAATAGTGGTCATTCTAGAAGTTGGGGAAAATGACTCTTGAAAATCAAACCCTTCAACCTGTGAAAATCCTTGGGCAATTAGTCTAGCTTTGTACATTTCTAAGGTACCATCAGCCTTGTACTTTACCTTCCGTCCACTTGGTGCCAATAACCTTCCGCTTTGCTGGCCAATCCACTAGCTCCCAAGTGTCATTCATCATTATGCTGGCATACTTGGCTTGCATAGTTGCCTTCCATGTTGGATCTGCAAGTGCTTCTTCTAAGTCAATTGGCTCGTTTACTTCTCTCATAATCTTAGCCACCATCAAGGCCATATTGACTATGTGAGTAGAAACCCTCCTCTGCTTCTCTATTCTCTGAGACCTCCTTGGTCCGTCTACCTTCTCCTCAACAAATGTAGGCATGGGATTATTGTGGTCATAGAGCTGCTTCACCCAATGCAGCAATGGATTTTCTAGTGGGGTGATGTCAGGTTGGTGGACTTTTTCCTCATCATCTGAAGATGATGCTTCCTTATCCTTAAGGATAGGGACAACTCTTGGGACACGTTCATAGTGGACTACTTCTTTGCTTGATGATAAAGTGGAAGAACTTGCCTTCTCCTCCTCCACTGTATGCGGTTTCTCCTTGAACACCACATCACGGCTTGCGATGATCTTCCTTGCCTCTTGGTCATATAATTTGTAAGCCTTCTACTCATCACTATGACCCAAGAAGATACATTCTTTCTCCTTTGCCAATAACTTGTCTAGCACTATTAAGAATTTTTCCACCTGTCTTCTTGAACCTCACTTCATGACCAAGATCAGTTATGGCAGCAAACTAATAACAGATTTCTCCTAATTTTGGAAACATACAACACATTTGAAAGTTTTTTTATTTCACCATTTGCAGCACCAAGAGAAATAGTACATGTGCCCATAGCAAGGCATTTTTCATAATTTCCAACCATCAGAGTGATGGATTCTTGTAGAGGTTGTATATAATTGTATAGATCTTTCTTGTTGGTCATGTGACGGGAGGCCCCACTATCCAACACCTGTGAGTTAGTGGTAGATTCTTCTTGCATCGAGAAGCACCCTTCTTAAATGGTTTCCATGAATAACTCCAACTCTGCTTCAGTCGTATTGGCTGTCTATTTCCCTTTACTTTTAAGGGTACCATTCTTTTCATTTGCCTTCTTGACAAGACAATCTACGATTGCATGTCCTTTCTTCTTACACTAGAAGCAGTCGCCTTGAAACTTCTTCTTACTGCCCTTCTTCTTTTTGTCACCATCATTTTTGGTGGAGGAACCACCTTTTCCTTTTGCATTGGTAGAGAATGTAGCATCTCCATTGTTTCTTCCTTCTTGGGCTTTCAGCCTCAACTCCTCCTCCATCAATAATGCACAAAACTCCTCAAAAGTCAATGCTTGAGGTCTCACCTGAGTATTAAGGGCAGTTACTAGTCCATCAAACTTTTGTGGAAAAATCCAAAGACACCTCCTCACTAGCTCCTCGCTAGTCTTTTGTATCCCAGTGCCAACCATCTGGTCGCGCAGATTCTTAATTCAAGTGATGAATGATTTAGTCTTCTCTCCTTAAGCAAACTTCTCCGCTGCTAGTTGATTCTCCAAGTTTTGAATCCTTGTTTGGTTTCACATTTCATACTAACTCCTCAGTACATTCCAAGCCTCTGATGCATTGGTTGTATGCTAAATCAAAGTCAAAACAGCTTGTAACTAAGGCACACGATGCATTTGCGTTCTTTCGTTTCCAAGATTGTAGAAGATTTGTATTCAGAGGAATCATCACACTAGAATTTGATGGGTCGAGGGTAGGCTGTGGTTCTGCATTAGTCCCTAGCATAGTCTCTAAAATCTCATAGGAGTCAAGGATAGTTGTAATTTTGAACTTCCACAAGGTGTAGTTTGTACCATCTAACTTGCCTTCACTAAAGGTTGGTGGATGAATCCTCAGTATTTGAATAGCCAGTACAGTAGCACCACCTCCTACACCGCTTCTTGATGCATTGGAATTGCTTCCAAAAGATAACATTGTTCTTCTTTGCTCTTGAAGCCTGTGCCTCTTGCACACTCTTTGATTCCTAGAGCCCCCTGGGCTCTGATATCATGTGAAATTTACACGATGCAACAAATAAAATTTGAGAAAGAGACAAAGAGTACACAACAGATAAGAGGAGAATTAAAAATTTTCTTTAGCTCCAAACAAGTGATACAAAGATGGCTCTATCCACCCATGCTCTTCCACTATGAAGCTTAGATGGTGATCTAGAAAGAAGATAGGTGGAGCTAAATGCTAGAGCTGGAACAACTCAGACTTTGTGAAAGATAGATTATCGATGGCTGTGATGGGGTTTAGCTTTTATAGGTCGTCTTGACCAACCTACCATATGAGCCTCCACTAGTCAATCAGGGAATATACCAAGGAATATTCCCTTTACCATCGGGCCAGGGGCGCTGCTCCCGAACCCCCGCTAGGGGGGTCAGCGGCCCTCGTAGGACCCCCAGCTAGGGGCCACTTTCGCTGCCCTTAAACCCCAAAATAAGGGCCCTTGATAACTCCCTTACCCCACAACTCGATGGAATGTGCCTCGAGTTGCTACCAACTTAAGTACTCCATCTAACCCAAAGATTAGACCCACAATGGTCACCTTTTTGCCATCCGGTCACATAAGCCTCACCTGACATACAAGTCAGGACTCAACCAATATCCAGGCTCACATATGGCTCCTCCTCATAATGGGGACCTTACAACTTTGAGCACCATGGATCATTCGTAGCACCTTATGAGGGGGTGGAGCATTGAGCATATCTAACACAAAGACATTCTCCACATCCACCTATTATAAAGCCCAACCTTTGGCTATTACAAAACTAATTACACATCTAACAATTTCCATCCTAGCAACTAGATTGAATATCTCTTCATAGTCTATACCATATGTTTGTGCATAGCCTTTTGCAACCAATCTAGCCTTATTCCTGCTAATAGAACCATCTATATTATGCTTTATTTCATAGATCCAATTATAGCCAATAGCTTTCTTACCCTTGGGAAATGTTACTAGATCCCAAATCCTATTTCCCTCTAACGTAGCCATCTCCTCATCCATTATTACATCCCAATGAGCATGACTAATAGCCTCCTCAAAACAAGCGGACTCAACATCCTCAACTACTTTTATCTTATAAGCATAATGGTTACTTGCTACATAACCCTCAAAATCAAATCTTCTAATAGGATATCTCACCTTGCTAGACTTGTGTACCACTAGATTACTCAATAGGGCCTTTGCATTATCATGTGCTATTTGTACAGCTAGTGTCCTAAGTAAAGGAATACCAAGCTCAACATCCAAACTCTCTAAGCTAAAAAAGAATTCATCAAGAATTTAATTAGTAGTAGATATATTATTATCATTCAACACTTTCTTGCTCCTTATTCTCCTAGACCAAGAACTAATTGTATATCTACTGTCAAATGATGTCTCTAGTCCACGTGGTCCATTGATTCCTACTTTTCTATTTACAGATGACTATCATGATTATCAACATCATAATGTATCTCCACTAGATGCATATTAATTCCTCATATCATCAAAGATAACATCCTTACTTACCCAAAACTCACCACTAACAAGGTTATAATAATAATACACTTTTAGCTTAGTAGAGTATTTAATGAAAATATGTTTTTCAACCTTTGGGTTCAATTTCTTTCTCAACTCATCAAGCACATGAGCATATGCAATACACCTAAACAATTTCAAGTGTGATACATCATGTTTCTTATCTATAAAACATTTTCAAGGGTCATGCCAAGAACTACAGTTGTGATAGTTTTGTTCATAATGTAGATAGTAGTACAAATAGCCTTAAAGCAAAATCACTTGGACATATTGTTTTCAGCCATCAATGCCTATGCAACTTCTACTATATCTATTTTTCTTTTTGCAATCCCATGTTGTTGTGGGATATATCTACATTTAAACAATTGTTTAATCCCATGAGATCTTAAAAAAACACTAAACTCATTAGAGAGGTATTATCTCCCTTCATTTAACCTCAAGCACCTAACTTTTGATCATATTTCTATTTCAATAATAGGCTTGAAAGTTTTGAAGTGCTCAAATGCTTCACTCTTTTCATTCATGAAATACACCCAATTTTCCTAGAGCAATGTTCATTGAATGTAAAAAAATATTTACTATCGCCAAGGGATACGATTTGCATAGGCCCCCAAAATATCTATATATATCATATCAAGTATATTCTTGCTTACATCTTTGTCATCTGAAAAAAATTGCCTTATCTACTTCCCAAACCTATATGCTTTATGAACTTTATTTAATTCCACAACTCTAAATGTAGGCAAACCTATAACCAAGCCTTTGGACTTCAGTCTTTGTAGATTTGCATGTCCAATATGTTTGTGCCATATTTCAATGTCTACAACACCTTTGCCTTTAGTATGTATATCATTGTTTATAGCAAGAATTCCATCATTTCAAAGTAAGAATATGGCTAACTCTACTTCCTTTTGCAATTAACACACACTTATTATTAAAGCCTTCTACAACTACACCCTTGTCTTTAGTATACATAGTAACATTTACAATAGGAATTCCAACACCCAAAGTAAAGATACTACCAACTCTACTTCCTTTTGTAATTAACTCGTATTTATTATTAAAGTCTTTAACAAAATAGTAATTTGGATTAAATCTAACCTACAACCATTTCTGTACCATTTGACCAATACGATACTAAATTCTTTGTGATAGATGGCACATATAAAACATTTAACAAACACTTTATTTGACCAACATGCAAGGACAAAGAAACTTTTCCAAACTCTGAGATCAAGTGGCATGAATCATTATCCTCTCTACATAACTTGGACTATGTAAATCTTACATTTTTCCAAAAAATTCAATATGTTTAGTCATATGATTGGATGCACCTAAATCAACATGCCATACATGATCACATCCCCTTTCTTGCAACAACATTCATCGTATGATGCATGACCAACAAATTGCATGATTTCCTTACTACAATTTGCCATTGCAAATGTTATCCTTCTTATTATAACAATGAGCTACAATATGACATGTTCTTCAATAGTAATTATAAATAATACCAGAATTACTAGAACATCTACTTTGCCATCCATCTCTTCCTCTAGAGCTCCCTCTGCCTCTAAAATTACCATGGTCTCCCAAATTTTGCATGTCATCAAACTATTGATCTAATATGTTTTGCTTGTTAATGCCGGCACGATCTATGCCATGGCCTCTTGAAGGGGATCTACCATATCCCCTTCCTAAACTTGAGTAAAATGGTTGGATCTATTCACCACTTCTTTAGATGATTCACCCTACATATTAATTTTTAGACTACAAAGACAAAGCTTAAAACAGAGTGGAGATATGTTAAGGAAGTTGTTATTGCACCTGGTGAAAAAGCATAGAAGAAAATAAAGATTGCATGTATCTAGCTTGCCCATTGTTACGAGCAAAACAGTTGATGTATCTAGTAAGCCATCCACTTATGTGGTTAATCCTATGGTTGCACTTGATGTTCCCAATGTTAGGAAGAAAGATGTATTAGATGAATTGGTCAAAGGCATGCATGATCTTCAGTTGAAGGTTGTAAAATTGGATGAGAAACAACAAGAGGAAAGGGGATGGGCAGTAGCAAGATGTATGTGGTGTGATAGTTTGGAGCATGAAAGGAAGGATTGTGCTGGTTATTAAGAGGCCTTAGTACAATAGCTCATCTTTTGGAAAGATGGCAAGATCCATGCACTAGAAACGAGATTGCCTCTTGCTTTGAATTTTGGAAAGGTAGGTATGAAAAAGTTGTTGGAAGACTTGGATGTACGAAATGCTTATGCGGATGTACATGCTTCTACTTTTGGTCTACAATCGGATTGAATGCATGGCCAAGTGGACCGAAGGATGCAATATGGACACATGCTTTGCATGCAACTGAAAAGAGAAATGTTGCTGATAGTGAAATGTCTCATGAAACGAAAGAAATTTATGACATAACTGGTTGGGAATCACCGGAAGATGCATATTCAATGGATGCATATTTAACAAAATGGCAAAACATAGATGTATTTGTGGAAGAGAAACAGAAGAAAGATGGAGATAATGCATGGATATCTAAGGGAGTGACAAGAAGATGTGCGGATTTGTCTAAAGTTGCAAATCAGTCACCTCCCAAGTATGTTATGGAAGAGATTGGGTAGGAGCAAAAACAAGATAGTAATCAAGAGGGTAAACAGCTAAGATATAAGCTGTAGTCTGGTATTGAGACAACCACAGATACCTTGGCACAAGATCACGTAGTGGAAGAGTCATGCATTGCATCTATATATTTTCTTAATGCATCTGAAGAGGTTTACAAAGATCATATTTTACTTGATGTAGGGACTCAAAGGGAGATTGATGAAGTGTTGGATGCACATGATTTGCATGATACAATTATCATTTCTGAGACAGTTCATAAGCTTGAGGATATGCCTTTAGAGAATGTTAGATGTGATGTTCCACAGTTGGAAAATGTTTCGAATGCTTTTTCAAAGGTCTTGATAGGCAACTCTAAGATGCTTCAAGATATGGATTGCTTCACTATTTTTGGTGATGGTGAGAATGTGTTAGATGCAAGTGAGGCTCGGTTTATGTTTGATGAGGTACACAATGTCTGTATAAGTAGATTTCTATGCGCTGGACTTTAAAAGAGAAAACATGTTGCTATGTATTTGTTGATGGGTGTATTGATAGCATGTATATAGAGATTCAATAATCTCTAGTATATGATACGCACCCAAGGCCTTATGACCCTAGAGGGGGTACTACGTATGGCTCAAGAGTTGTACAAATGCTGCGTATTTTGATCTATGATCCAGGGGGATGCCTTCTTATATGCATGATAAGCGACAAGTTGAATGCTATGGGTGTTTGACCCTAGTGGTGCATTGATGGCACATACTGGAGGATGTGCAGGTTCAGAGAGGGTGGATGTCGTGCCACTACATGGACACAGTGTGAAAAACTCTAGAGTGTATCATCATCTAACTTTCTTATTAATCTAGAGAGTCAATGTGATTTGAGCCATTAGTGCTAGTGTCCATGGCATGGATGGTCTAAAAATACTAGATTTTTGGACAATTTTAGCCTATTTTTGATATTTTGGATATTATTTATTGTAAATATCCTAAAAAGCTAGGAAAACTTCTATAATAGGTTGGCATGTAAAAAGCAAGTTACTTTTTCAGCTAGTTTTGGATTTTTCATGAAAAAGAAAGATGGGAGAAATCACGCACTTCGCAATTGCAGTTGACAGATAGCAGACATCACTTTGAACATAGAAGAAGAAGGAGTGAACAGGTGTCCTGGATTTTTACCCCCCTTTCGGAGCCAATGGATGTAGTAAGCGAGATACACACCGACTAGGGTTTAGACAACCCATCACACTGACCGGGGTATATAAGGTGTAAGAGCCCCAGATTAGGGTAACCAGTTATTATCAAGATCATACTCTTCACCTTCATCTCCAGCGTCCATGGCTTCCTCCTTCCTTCTCTCCTCCTTTCTCTCTTTCTCTCTTCTTCTAGTCTTCTTCCTTCTTCTTCTTGCTCTCTTTCTCTCTCCTCAGCTCTTCTTCTCTCTCCTCTCAGCTTCTTTCATTACAAGTGGTGTCAGAGCTTTAGGCTTTGGTCCTTTTCTCCTTTCCCCTTTCTTCCTTTTCAAATCCCAAAAAACCTAGTTACTCAACTTATAGGTATAGGTATAGCAAGAAGGACTACATTTAACTTTAGCTTTTTGGAGCAAGGAGGAGCTATGGTTAGAAACTCAGACATATCTAGAGGTAAAACAGTTAAAATAACAGGTCGTCACTTATTTTTATGCAAATTTTAAGGGTTCTAGGCCAAGTTTAGAGTCCCAAGGGTTGGAAGAGGGCAAAACCTTAGTTACTTTTTGCTCCAACCCCTTTCTCTCTCCTCCCAGGCAAGCTACCATAGCCACACAGCAGAGAATAACTCTTCTTTTCCCCTGGAGCAGCCATGGGAGTCCCCATCTGAGGCTCCAGGAGCCTTCCCCAATTGCCCCTGACCAAGTTCAACACCGTTGTGGAGGGGCACAACTAGGAAGAGAGCCCAGGGAACATCCCGCAAATTGTGACGCATTTTGCATTATTGTTACCTACTCTGCCTACTTTCCCCAGCCCTCTTGACCTTCTCCTCTTGCTTCCCTCCCCTCCTTGCTACTCCAGGGCACTGACTCAGCACATTGCTCTCACTCCCTTGGCAGTCTTGCTCCTGGGATTTAGGCCCAAGGTGGACAGTAATTGGACTATTTGAAACAATTTGGGACAGCCATGGATTCTTCAAGCTGAATCCATCCCTAACCCTGAGAGCTCAAACCCCACAAGCCCTTCAGCCCGTGAATGATTTCTCTTTCCCGGATGAAGATATTGACTTTAGCATGCATGGCAGCTTTGTGCGCAGCCATGAAAGCTTCACTTGAAGCTTCCCATCTTTGAAGCTCAAGCTCAGGGACAAGCACAGGAGCCTTTCTCATCAGTAGGAGCATTCGAATGCTGAAATCTTCTTCCATGGATGCCCCAACCAACAGTCAGATGATCAATGGAGCAATTAGGCATCATGATGATTTATGCTTCAATGGTCTTCCCAAGCATTAAAGAGGCATGCCAATTTGATCTTAATCTCTCAATTTAGCCACTTGCTAAGCTTAATCCATAGTTGGAGAGATTCAAAATTGCATAGGTTTAATAGTCCAATCCACTTTGTGTGCATGCATCATACCTCTTCATGAAATTTATTGTAATGGCTGACATTAATTCCCATTTTGTCTTGTGATCTTGGATGAGCCCAAAATGAATAATAGCAATTGTAAATTGGGTAAGTAGCAATCAGTGAGTCACTGGACTGCCAAGGTAACCCCTACCCCAATCTTTATCATTCTTTGCACCTCATGAAAAAGGCCTAATGTCTTCTTTCCAATGCATCTCATACTGATTGTTTATTAAAAATATCTGCCATGTATACTCTGGCTGAGGAAAAAGTTTGATACCAGGCAAGGTGGTAAGACAAAAGAGAGGTGACCCTCCCTTACCACTTAAGACCTTGAAGGGGTGCACAACCCGGCCTGAGGGAACTTTGCCTACCTCTGGTGATCCGGAGCCCGATACTTGTATGCAGGTGTAGGTACTTCCATAAGCTCCACTCCCTTGACCCAATGATCCCTCTTGGATACCCCACAATGCTAATGGCACCCATGTATGACACTTGAAGTGCATGTAGGCAAAAGAAATGCATGATAGTGAATGTACTTATGCATTAATGATAGAGCCAATGGGTATGAAATGATGCTTGGGATTATGCTCAATATGCTCAGTATGCTTAGTGTGCTATTGATGTGGCTGATCAAGCCCCTTGAACTATGCCCTATCCATGTAAGACCTTGGTACTAGGGGACATGTAGTGTTTTTTGTCACAGTACTGTAGGACAATCAAGAAGATCCCATTGTAGAAAATTTTGTTTTGAATCTGGGAGAAAACCCTATAGCTCACCTCAATGAGGCTTTGTCCCCTCCAAATTGAATAAAAAACCTCCCCAATTAGAGCTACGATTTGAAAGTTATGTCCATTTTTGTGCACTGGGGTCCCTATGGATAGGGTGCAGACTGCTCCAAGACAGCTCCAAGACAGGCACAGTAAATCCATTACAGAATCTTCTGATCATTTTCTGTCATAAAGGCTAATAGTTCGTCTCAAAGAGGACTTTGTCTCCTCCGAAGTCTTGGGCCCAAAATCTCATCAATCAGAGTTTCCTAGAAAGAGTTATGCCCCTTTTATTGACAGCAGGTCCTGTGGACTGCATCTAGATGGCTGGCCAGAAAGGTGACTCCCGGACCTCCATGAATGAGGAACCAAGCTTGGCGCAAGATTACCATGGTGACATACAGGAGGAAATACCTAAAATGGGCCCGTACACCCTTCTCAATCACACCTTCTGCCAACATGAGCTCCGTCATATGGAACGATATAATGATATGGTCACCAACGACCGCCAAATGATGTCCAAGTTTGATGAAGCGATAGAGCACATGGCTATCTTAAACTTGAAGACTCAACAAACCTTGGAGCAGCTCACTATCCTTGTTGCTCAATTAGTGACCGCTTCATCCCAAGAGAAGACCAATGACTCTAGGCATGAGTCTCGATGTCCTCCACATCAGGAACCATTGCATGGTCCACAAGGTATACTTGGCACTAAGAGAATTCCCCCTTCTACCTATGATATTAGGGAACCCTCTCATATGCATGATGAGCCCCTATTAAATTCCCCTGTCCACCATGCAGCCAACATCTATTTGAGGCCTTCTCCCACCCTAGGTCGGATTTCCCACACTCTCCCTAGGAGCCCCCATGCATGCCATATGAATCAGCCCCATCAAGGATGATACGGTACAAATGGTTAGCATGGCAATCATGGATAGCATGGCTATAATATATCACATGGGCTTAATGCACAACAAGGGATGTATGGATATCAAGGCATGCATGGCCACCACGGGATGTATGGACATCAAGGATTTCATGGGTAGCATGGCCCCAATGATCTGCGTGACAAGGTCATCCTAACAAATTACAATGGGCAATCCCCCTCACCATTTGATTTGGAGGAATGGACATCCAAGTTGGAGTCCTACTTCAATATCTATCTCCGCACTGATGATCAGAAAATACTTTTTGCTTCTCTCCACTTGGAAGGGTTTTCCCACACATGATGGTGCTATATTAATCAAGAGAATCAGTAGTTCATTAATTGGGAATATTTTAAAATGCATGTGGTCCAAGTTTTTGTGTCCCCTATGGAAAAAGAACAGTTGGCAAGATGATGGTATACTCTTGACCAACGTAACCTCACTATACATGAATACACAAATTAGTTCACAAACTTGAACATGTATGTGGAGAGTATTAGTGACGATGCTAAATTGCAGAAGTACATCTATGGGTTAGAACCAAGCCTATCGACTGATGCCATGGCCCAAAAACCTACCACACTGTTTGATGCAATCAAATTGGTCGAGAGATATGCAAGAAAGTACCGTAAGAATGAGCATTTTTAGTAAGGTGTTGGACAACCCCACATTCCTTCATGATCAACCCCATACGGAGGTGGTTTTCGAAGCACTTATATGCCTAATAACAGCCCCAAAGTACCACTTACTCCGCCTTCCATGATGAAAGAAAAATGGGCACTTTTGGGACAACATGAGGCTCTAATGTTGAGAATACGTATCTTTAAAATAAATAGTCCACTGCATCACCGTACCATGGATCTAGCAACCAACGGTTCATCTCCCCAAATGTTGTGAAGGATGAAAGGAAAAGGGCCTATGCTTTAAGTGTAGAGATAAGTACACTGCCGATCATGCCTCCATATGTCCGTACAAGACAGCTAAGGTCAAAGTTCATAGCATGCATGTCATGGAAGATTGGCACACTATGGAGGATGACCTGCCCATTGACCAAGCTAAGCCTACGCAAGATGTTGATCACGAGTAGTTCTATGACCCCAATGATGGGTTTCCCTTTGACCCAGGTGGTGCTCCATCACAGATACTTGATTTGACATCCCACCCACCTCCCACTTCCCTTTGCTCGATCTCCCTAGACGCTTGGATGGGTTCCCACAGCCCCAGTACCCTTTTCATTCAAGGCAGTATAAATGGAAAGCATGTTTTTATCCTTGTGGATAGTGGAAGCACTCACAGTTGTGTCAATACAGCAGCCCATTGATCGGTTGAAATGCACCCTTATGGCATTACACCACCCCTTGGAGGTCCAAGTAGCAAATGGAGAAGAAGAAATCAACACACATGTATGTCTTGCAGTTCCCTTATGCTTGGCTGAAAATTATGTGGCACTGGTTGACCTAATTGCCCTAGATATGGGCCCCATTGATGTTGTCTTGGGCTGTGATTGGATGAAACAATTGGGAAATATTGCTAAGGACTTCTCTCAGCTTTACATGGAGTTTATGATGCATGGACAACCTATCCACCTCAAGGGAGTTCAAGATCATGTTGATTTTCAACTCATTATAACAAAGCAACTCAAACGAGAGTTTAAGAAATGCTCAAAAATCTTTGTTTTGCAATTAAATAAGGACAATTCTGATCAACCCTCTGCAGTATCTCATGGTTCAGCCTTGCAGGCCTTACTTGAGGAATACAATGATCTATTTCAGATGCCTACATCATTCCCTCCCAAGAGACAAGTGGACCACACACTTGACCTAGAGCCCCATTCCAAGCCAGTGAATAAACCCCCCTATAGACTCTCCAAGTGTGAGCGTGAAGAGGTTGCAAAGCAAATCAAGGAGTTGTTAGAGATGGGTTTCATTTAACCGAGTTCTTCCCCCTATGCATCCCCCGTCCTCTTAGTCAAAAAGAAAGATGGCTCCTTTCGCATGTGCATTGACTACAGAGATTTGAAAAAAATTATAGTAAAGAACCGCTATCCATCCGACGGATTGATGATTTGATGGATGAGTTGAAAGGGGCATGTTTTTTCACTAAGATTGACTTGCACTCTGGCTACCATCAGATTCATATGAGGGCAGGAGATGAGATCAAAATGGCCTTCATGAATGATCATGGACTCTATCATTTTCTAGTGATGCCTTTTGGGTTGACTAATGCCCTTGCCACCTTTCAAAGCCTCATGAACAAAATCCTACAACCCTTTTTTTTCAAGTTTGTGCTTGTTTTCTTTGATGACATCCTCATTTACAGCAAGTCATCCACAGAGCATTTGACACACATTCGGAGGGTGTTTGACATATTGAGAGATCATCGACTCTTTGCTAAGGAGAGCAAATGCATATTCATGCAGACATTTGTGGAGTACTTGGGACACATTGTGAAAAAAAATGGTATACAGGAGGCTGACTCGAAGAAGGTGCAATGTGTTAAAGACTGGCCCACTCTCTCCACCACCACTTTTTTGTGTGGATTCCTTAATCTCTCTTCATTCTACAGATGCTTCATTAAGCACTATGCCACCATTGGATCACCTTTGACTGATCACTTGACAAAGGAGTCATTCTTTTGGGATGCCATTGCAAATCATAGCTTCAAACTGTTAAAGGATGAGCTTACTTCAGCCCCCATCCTTGTTTGCCCTGACTTCTCTAAGTTGTTTACCATTCATTGTGATGCCAGTGGCCGGGGTATTGGTGCACTATTGTTGCAAGAGCACGATGTGATTGCATTTGAGAGCCGCAAGCTTAATGAGAAGGAGATGCAAATGAATGTATATGACCAAGAGATGTTGGCCATTCTCTATGCCATCAAGAAATGGCACTACTATTTGTATGCCAGCCACTTCCAAGTAAAAAGCAACCACCAAGTCCTCCAATACTTCTTGACTCAGTCTACTTTGACTCCTAAGAAAAGGCAATGGGTGGAAACCTTACAGAACTATGACTTTGATATTTCACACACTCGAGGCAAGGATAATACTGTGGTTGATTCACTCTCTTGAATGTGGGCATGCAGAGTGTCCTCTATCTCACAATTGCACAGTGATTAGGTTGAAGGGCTTCAAGAGGCTTACATGTTAGATGATCACTTCAGCCACACATTTCAAAAATTACAGCATGAGGTCATGACTGAAAACTCACAACATCAGCTTAAGCATGGCCTTATTTGGTCTCATGCAAGATTGTCATCCCCCACACTTCCTCCTTCACGCAAAGATCATGGAAGAGATGCATTCTTGCCCCACTGCTAGTCACTTGGGTGTTTTCAAAACATATGACAGGATTGCTAAAAGCTTTCATTGGAAAGGCTTATGGAGGGATGTCAAGAACTTTGTGACCAAATGTGTTCCATGCCAACAGAACAAGGATAGTACACTCAGGCCTACTAGCCTCTTGCAACCTCTCCCTATTCCTAAAGGAAAATGGACTCACATCACAATGGACTTTATCACTAGCCTTCCTGCAATTAAGAAAGGGTGGAACAGTATCTATGTGGTTGTTGATCGCCTCATCAAAGCTGCCCACTTTATCCCCACTAAGATCCAATACACTGCCTCCCAGGTGGCCACTCAATTTATGGAAAATGTCTTCAAGTTGCATGGCTTGCCACAAGTCATATTACATGATCGAGATGTGAAGTTTGTGAGTAACTTTTGGCAGACAGTTTTTACCTCCATGGGGACCAAGCTTGCTTCATCCACTGTATACCGCCCTCAGATTGATGGCCATACTGAAAGAGTGAACAAATGGCTTGAGACATATTTGAGGCACTTTTGCCATGATGTATAACATAGTTGGGATACGTGGCTTCACTCAGCTGAGTTTGCATATAATAACTCCATGCACTCTAGCATTGGAGTTTTCCCTTTTGAGGCCTTATATGGGTATAAGGTTCCCCTCCCCATAGTCTTATTTAATGATAAGATCAATCCTCAAAGTCAGGCTGAGTTAGATCGCATGCAAGCTTTACTTCAGCAATGCAAAATGAACCTTCAAAAGGCCCAAACACACATGAAACTCTATGTTGATGAGAAATGAAGGTATTTGGAATTCTAAGAAGGGGAATTGGTCCTTTTTAAAGTGCCTAAGTCCTACTACTCAACTCTCAAAGAGGGTAGCAGTAACAAGCTGGCTCACCGCTTTTATGGCCCATACTGGATACTGAAGAGAGTCAGTGACTTGGCCTAAAGCTTAGAACTCCCCCCTACCACCAAAATCCACAATGTGTTTCATGTCATCCAGCTAAAACCCTTTGTAGGCTCCTCAGTGGACTATGTGGAAGAACTTTCCCCCATAGATGAAGAAGGCATCACTCAATATATCCCTGAAGCAATCATTGGGCAGTGAGATAAGCACTTATGGTCCCAATCCATTAAAGAATACCTCATCAAATGGCAAGGCCTACCATTGGAAGAAGCCTCTCGGCACCTAGCAACCATCATCAATGAATTTCCCTACCTCTGTGAGGCCCAATGGTTGGAAGACTAGCCCATCATGCCCCAATTGACTACCCTCTGCTCGTAGACCGCACACTATTTTAGAATAATTTTGTACTTACTCAAATATTAGGCAAGTGCATTCTACATAGACTGAAATTACTCATCATAAGCTCCGTTTTGACATGTGGTATGCCCTATTTGGAGCAGCCAATCAAAAGTTATGACCTATTTACTTTAGTAGACCAGTCCCGGAGTGCATGCTGTCCCTAGTCTCTAGCCACCCAATTTTCATTGTCAAAGGGCATCTCTAGCTTCCTTCTCTCCTCTTTTCTCTCTTTCTCTCTCTTCTTCTAGTCTTCTTTCTTCTTCATCTTGCTCTCTTTCTCTCTCCTCAACTCCTCTTCTCTCTCCTCTCAGCTTCTTTCATTACAACGGAGCCATAAGATTTGGGTTCCAGGTAGTAGAGGGGAAGCTATTGTTTGATACACGTTTTTGGTTTATGAGGGAGCTCCAGGAGATCTAATGCTTGGAGATTGCTTATGAGTAGTGCCAGACAAGGGATTTCTGGTTCTCTAAATACATATTGACTTGATTCATTGTGATTTGTATTTATCGTGTTTACCTCTTGTCTATTCTTTTTCTTCTCTTCCATCTTCTATCCTCTACTTATTTTCTATCTCTGATCCCTAGTGGATACGACATTTCGACTAAAACCCCTCTAACAGTGTTAAAATCTAGAAATAAATTTCATATATACATAGAAGTAATAAAAGATTTTCAAGCCTCCTCATTATTAAGTCCATCCAAAATAGATAAAACCAAATCATAATCGAGCATTGCATCAATAGATACAAAGACATTTGCAATGGTTCTTTGAGTTGAATTCTACATGCCTTTGTATTTTTATTGAAAACATATTTTCAAAGATTGTATAAGTTATATGTGATTTTTTTGTGTTTTTTTATAAATCTTAGCATAGTGTTATCAATGACTATAGACAACTAATACATTACTTTTTTGTCTTTTGTATTCCATTCTTTACACACCTTTTATTCTTCTATAGTCATAGGATTACTAGATGTGGTTCCTTTTCTTCACCTAAAACAAAGTCATAAAGGCATTTTCCAAAAAGAAAGTTTGTGACATATAACTGTCATGATGTGCAGTTATCTTATCTAGCTTCTTAATAATAAGATTTTTATATTCTCGATCATTATAACAAAATAAAGCACCAAACAATAAGCAATTCTTCTGAAACCTTCCACAAGATGTGCATAGCAATAAACTAGGCAACCTCTTTCATTGGCTGCTCAATAGTACATATAATTGGTAACTTATTTTCAAAAAATCCTTATGTCAACTTCTTGATAAATAACTCAAACCTTATAAACTATGCACCTTGAGAATTTTTCACCCATAGTCAAAATTACAATATGCTCTGAAACTACTGTCTACAACATTTGTGAGCTAAAACAGGACCCAAAATGGCATCGAATGGCCAAAGCCACTGCAGGAGAGTCCTAAAGGGAAGAATTGTAGAAAATAAATAATTCATATTGCATACCAAATCTGATAGAAATCTAATATTTTTACTCTATCATACTTCTAGTGCCTCCACAAATGCTATCCTAGGAAAAGAGAGAATGGGAAATCTTATTATCGATTGCTTGCTTACTTAAATCATTGCTTCTTCTCCTTCACTTAAATCTTCAAAACTAATGTATCTCAATGGTACCACTCTAATACCATGCCATAAATTACATGGTATGGGAACTCACTTGGGCTAATACAACAAACACACACAATATATGCAAGAAAAAGCTTACTCAAGAATACAAAAATAGAGATAAAGACCAAAAAAAATTCTTGCTAGGCTAGTTTTTCTTTATTCTTCTTCTTCAATACAATGTACACAAAGTATATATAAAATACAACATAAAGAAAAGTGGCATACTAAGTCAAACAATGCATAATTCACTATACTAATCAATTGGCCTTATAACCATCACAGTTCTAGGTAGGTGTAACTAACATTATATAATAAGTAATGAGTCAGTGCTATGTGAGGATCATAATGACCACTAATGTGCTAAGTATAGATATGTGGACCCATCTAACCTAGTAGTCCATTCATCAATCTCTGCATATGTTGAGCTTTCTATCTTAACATTTACGATGTGTACATATTAACTCAATGGTCTATTCATCAATATCCGCACATATTGAGCTTGCTATCTTAACATTTACAATGACTACTGATGTGCTAAGTATAGATATGTGGACCCATCAAACCCAATCGTCCATTTACAATATCCGCACATGTTGAGCTTGCTATCTTAACATTTACATTGTATATTTCACCATATAATGTGCATATATCCAAGAGGTGTCTGTTCATCAACTATGGTGAATTGGCATTTATCCAAAAAATAAATATTAAATTTAATTATTCCCTCTTTTCCCGAAAATGTGAGTCAATAGGGATCGTAAAAGTGTAGCTCAACCAAGTGGTCCCACCCAAAATCAGTCATGGTATCAAACAAATGGTGCATGTCGATATCGAATGCCCTGCCAAGGCTATGGAGGTGATGAGAAAGTGCCTCTTTTTAACTAGAGAGATTCCAACCCAATGCAATCAGGGAATTGGTCAATAGGTGCTTGTTGATTGTGCCAAAGAATCCAGAGTTAATGGTTATCTTCCACCATCAAGAGCCCCAAGTATTTTTTTGTGATGTTTTCTTCTTTAAAAATTTCTAAAATTTCTCTAATGATTTTTCATAAAAAAGGGATATATAAAGTTTTTTCTCAAGTTCCAAAGTGACCATGATGCTCAACAATACTTTGCTCAATGAGATATATATAGTTATGCTACACAATCCAAAGAATAATGATGATGTACTAAGGTGCCACTTGGATTGTGTCCCTCATATGGGAAAATTTATTCATACTTGCCTAAGCAACCTTTTCAAAAGATGATGACGATCATGAAATAAAAAGCATACCTACAATATGGAAGGGATGTTGGCATCTAAGACAAAAATACAATGTTAAAACCTCAAGATACTAAATGAAGTGGTTTTTCGAGAAAGAAATTTCACTTGCCTAAGCAGCCTTTTAAAAAGATGATGATGAACATGAAACACAAAGGATACCTACAATATGGAAGGCATGCTAATCTCGACAACAAAAATGTATTGCTAAAACATAAAGATACCAAATGAAGGGCAAAACCCCCCTCTCAACCATAGATGTGAGTGCGCCAAAGGAAGACTCGATATTGCATGTGGTGATGGCCTGTGGACTAGCCATCATGCTCTAAGGGAGGGGAAGGTAGTGGACCACGTGGCCTTCATCATCATCGATTCTCTCCTTCATTGCGATCTTCGTCCTCAGCCACTTCTCCCTCATCTATGTGATCATCATCCTCATCATTGTCTTCTCTGTCGTTGACTACTCCTTCCTTTTTGTCATCTCCTTCTTTCCTCCCCTACTAGTGTCATCATGCCGTCTTTCCCTTTTCTCCCCCCTCACCACCTGTTGGCGATGACAGGGAGGGGGTGGTAATAAAAAAAGTTTTTGATTGTTCTTATTAATGGGGGGGGGGGGGGGGGGGTAGTGGTTCCCACACGGGAGGAACATTACATATAGCAATGTTTCCTATGCCAATGCCTCAAGGAGCAGTCTCTACTCTCCTAAATATATTATTCTAGCTTATTGATATGTTATTTTAAATCATGTATGTGTTTTGGAATTATCTCTTACATTTCTTTAAATGTTTAATTTCATGCATTCTTCAGGATATGCAGCACTTGCACAATGACATATGGCATCACTTGTGATATTGATTGTTATGGCTCCATCATCACACTTGGAGGATAATTGGCATTTTCTTAACAAATGCACGACATTTTTGACCTATAATGGCACATGTTCATTTGACATGGGTGTAAGTTTAAATCTAAGCTTATTATATACCATTAAAATCTAATTTATGTGCTAGCTCTATTTGTCTCATTACAATGAAATATAGGGACTAGGATTCCATCTTGATAAAGATTGTCCTTGCATTATTGGAAAAAGAGTTTGGGATTGGCTAGAGCCATAAAACAAGTATTGAGTGATCTCTCCTCCCATGGCATAGATGAAAAAAGAATGCACAATATGTTCACATTAATTAGAGTTTGTTTTCTTGAGTTTAATGAGTGAAAGCTTGAGAGAAGGCATAGAAGGTAGGAAAATGATCAAAACATAATAGCTCAAATGCAATAAATGCAAAAGGCATAGCAAAAATAGAAGGGAGAAAAGAACTCTAAAATAAATGAATGCCATTAATAAATGAAAGTGAGTATAAGAAGCTCAAATATAGAGCAATAGAAGTAATTAGAGTGTGACAACCATCGAAGTCGAATCTTGGAACTGGTCTATGAATCTAATCTATAAGATAGTGAGCATAATCTTACAGTATATATACTGTTCAAATTAGTAAACAGAGTAAATGATTCCTTGCTCTTCAATGGACCAGATTCACTTCAATTGCTATGTCCTTAGTTTCTCTCACTAACCTTGACCAAGTTTATATTAAGCCCTAGGGGAATCAAACCCCTATTGACCTTAAAAGGTCATTGCCATGAGCTTCTCGCCACACCATATATTCTCGTTAGCAACTGTACACAAAAAATGTATCCACACAAAAATGGATTTAAATAACTTATTGATGCCTAGTTTAGGCTACCACAGGAACTTGCCTAGATTTCTTAATGTACACGATCAATGGAATGACCATTGATCAATTCAATATCCATATTGTCCCTCATGAATTCTTTGAGCTTGTGAGCTAAAATCTCATCATATGTTGCTTCTACCATATGGAGAACAATTTCTAACTCCAATTATGATAAGCCATCTTCTTCTTGAGTATCCTCTATATCATTGTCATTACCATCTATTGATGAGTTTGATTCTTGTGGATCCAATGTTGCTCTTGCTTTGATTTCCAATGTCATGCTCTCGTTTTGTTCCTCACTTCATGAATATTGGGATTTGTGTTATCAAATATTCATTCTCCTCTAGGATTCATGGCAAGACTTGAAACCATGGCATAGTAAGAGACTCTAAATCTCGGTTGAAAAAAGGCCTACTCACAATAAAGATGAAGTATATATGGTTCCTTTGTGATCATCAATCGAGTGGAGTTGACTGACCAAAACCCATGGGCTTAAGTCTCAATGTCACATTTGTGCCTTTGTATTTAGCACAAAACCAATCTATCTTCAAGACAAACCATTCATAAGATGATACAATGTTTCAAAGAGAAAAAATTTGTATGTAAATAAATATAGAAAAATTATTAATACATTTCTCATGGCTCGAGAATTGAGCTAATAAAGTATAACTATATGGCCAATGTAGACAAGCTTGGGATTGATGAGATTTTGATCTTTTGTCCTTGCACATGATAGTTGTTGGAAATATGCAACAATGGAGCAACCTTGTATGAAGCAAAGATTATATTGTGTAAATGTTGTTAGTAGGCCCACATACTACCAAGAGCATGAACATGTGTGCATATTAGAAACACATATAAGGATGCCAAGAAAGATGTTACACATTTATTAATTATAGTATGATTCTAAAAGGGCATTACCTCTCGATCACACCCAAAAATCAACTCAAGCTGCTCTCTTCTAACATCAATATTTTATTGTGTGCTCTTGTGATATGCATGCTCATCTAAGAAAGCATGTAAGGAGGTGGCTCTAGTCTTCTAGCTTTTGCTCCTCTTCTTCTAATGTGCTCACATTTCTCTTTATAATGTTTTCACAAAGCTTGTGATGCACTCAAAGTTATATATCATGACGATGGTCGAATTTTCTTGCTTATTGGGGTTAAGATGCATCAGAACTCCCTTTTGACATAAAACGTTATCCAATATCTTTTTTGACTCTTCCTCAAACCATGCAAGCAAAGCATCTTCATCAAGGTTTTGGACATGTTCTTTAAGATAGTACATGCACTCTTTGTGCAATCATCCTTCAACCATTCAACCCTCAGGTCTTGCTCTTTGTTGCACATAGTTGTTCAATATTCCCATGAATCTTTCCACCAAAAACATCCATTGTGCGACCACTACTAACAACTCCTATGAGCTCAATCTCATCGACCACATGAACAAAAGCATGCTCTTGGATGTCAAAAAATGGCATAGGTAAATCTCTCATTAAAGAACCAAGCTCAATGCATTAAATTATTTTGTGGAATGTACCATGTGTCTATTTCTTTGCTTGTGATCAACCTACCCAAAACCAAAAAGTAATATATTAGTCATATTCCTTTGTAGCATGGGTATCAAAACATTAGAGAGATATATTGAATTATACCTAGCTAGCTTGTCTAAGCAATAAACAATATCTCATATGTTTTTGTTAGGCAATCACATCTATGGCAAGAGGCAAAACATGCTTTATACATGAAACATATATACTTAGAATCATATGAAAGATAAAAAAATGTACTCAACAATGAAAAAGAAAATTTCACCTTCACAATGTTATGACAATCATGGGTCTTAAGAGACAAAAAAGTGGTATCATTTACAATATATAAGTTTTATAATGATCCTCCATATCTTGTAGGCATGTGAATGGAGCATATTTGTTTGTTTATCTTCAAGATTTCTTCTGCATTAGAATACACAAAGTTGGAGCATACTCAATGTTGTTTCCCCCTCTAGAAGCCTAGGCAACATTGCTAGTTTAGAGTTTTGCACCCTTAAATACTTTCTAGATGCCTCGGTATCCTTTGAGCCAACAAGATGTTTCCAAAGGGAGCATCCAATATTCTTCAAAATTTGCATTGGATCAAGAAGATGTGTGATCTTTAAATACTTCCAATACTCCAAAGAATATCATATGGAAAATGAGGGAGCCATCGATCACTTTCTTATGGATTGTAAACATTCTTGATCTTCATTTTCACTCATGACCTCTAACAATGGATCAATGAGTGGACATGCAATCCACTTCTCATATTAGTCCAGTGGAGTTTGACATACAACACATATTCTAGTTTCACCCTTTCCATTGAATTTTCATACATACATAAGGTCACATACCAGATGGTCTTAGAGTAAGAACCATTGATGAGACAAATGTAAATATTCTTGTTCAAAATTTTGCAATAAATTGTGATCTTAGCCAATCCCTGCATAATGGGCATGCCTTGCAACCCTTGATAGATAGACCTACATAAAAGCAATCACTTTAGTATGCATATAATGGGGTTGAATACAAACTATCAACCATGAATGTCACACATACCTAAGAAAAATCCATAATGCAAGAGGTCATGGATAGTGCAAGCTATGATACCATGAACTTTGAAAGATTTGCTTCCCTTTGGGCTTGGACACATCAACCACATCTATCCCATTTCACAAAACCTTTAGGTCATCGATAAGAGACTACAAATATATGTTTGTTTCCTTTACTTGGTGTTTACCCATGATTAATAAAGACAACATTAGGTGCTCTTTTTTGCAAAGAAAAGGGGGTAATTTGTAGTTATCACCACAACTGGCCATGTTGACCATTTGCTTGAGCGCATGGAAAAGGGGTTGACATCGTCCAATGTTATACCCATCTTGATATTGTGTGGTTCTAAGGTTGGACAATTGGTTGGGGTTCCACATGATCTCACATTTGCTTGAATTTTTGGATCCCCAATCCATAAGTTTTTGATAATTCATGGATTTGAAAAATATGGTTTATATGTGGAGTGAATAGAAAATGTCATAGTATACTTTGTGGCATCTTGTTTGCAACATCTCTATACAGAGTAGCATAGCACTTTGGAAAAGTGGTCAAATTCTTGTACTACCTACGAAAAAAGATGCAATCCTTAATACTTGAATGAATCATGATGTAGTATAGACCAAGCTATGTCATCATATTTTTTACCTCATCTCTATACTCCGATATGAGATCCTTCATGGGGAGAAACTTAGTTGAGAGACACCTATGAAGAAGAGAGCATAAAAATTACATGTTGATCATCATAGATATGATATTTGATTGCATTAAAAGCAAGAGAATTACTTTAATATTGTCAAGGACATCACTCTTTGTAAAGGAGACACATTACCTATACGAGTGAAGAGTGCTAGAAAACCCCCTATCTATGGCTCGTGTAAGAGTCATAAGACTCCCCTTTTACACTTATATATTGTATCAAAAAAATTATTGTGTACTCTTTTAGATATAATATCTTTTAAATTATGTTCAGTTTATCCTATTGACTAAGCTTAAAAGACTAGAACACTTTTAATACAAAAATCCTAAGTATACAATCTTTATGCACCTACCCCAACCTCCCCTCTCTTTCCCCTGACTCCTTTTCCATACCCTCCCAAACCACCACACACCCCCCCCCCCCTCCCCCCTTTACTTTTAATGTTGGAAGGGGGAAATAATAGGGGCCTACCCCTAATGTATACACTTATGCACTTTTTGAAAAAAAAAACCTCACCCTTGCACTTACATGATTTCATGGGTTACCCATGGTGAACTCCTCAAGCATCACTCCAAGTATATTGATTTTGTAGATTAAGGATCAATACATTTGTGCTGTCAAATCTGAATTAGGATAGAGAGGATGGGGGGACTTCATTTTGAAGGTAAACCTCATTCCTTCATGGCAATATTCACCATTTCTAAACTAGTCGTTAAGTAAATTGTTCATACCCTCATCAATGTCATGATCATCAACATTTTTGTCAAATGGTTGTACATATTGAGTTGTGATTCTTTCATATGTGCTTGGGTCATTCTTGAATAGAATCTCATACACTATAATGAGATTTGAGAAACAACTTGTGCTACCAAGTGCATGTCATTCTTCAAATCATAATTTGGAACCCATTCCAATTATAATTACATTGTTGGTTTTATTGAATTGATATTCACTTTATATATATATATATATATATAAATTACATGGTTTATTAGTATACATTTGCAGCTTTTCTTCAAGTCAAATCTCTTGTTTATTACATTAGCAAAACAACGGTCCTACTGGAAGACCATAAGGTAAACCTTGCCTCCCTCCCTTGATCTCTCATTGTCTCCCTCTATCTCTCTCTATCTATCTTTGAGCAAATGTGTATTACTCTTCAAGAAGCACTTTCAAATGCATCCTATTAGAATATCCAAGTATCGATTGCAAGTTATAGATTGCATAATTTATGTACACACAAAATTTTATTATGAACCCATTTATGCATGTTAGCTTTAAGTTTACAAACTTATTCATTACATTGCATATATTGTACCATTGCAGTATCAAGATAATGCAAGGTGTATCATATGACATGTAACAATATTTTTAGGCAAAACCTAAACCAAAACTAAGTTTGAAAGTTGCTATAAGGCATTGATCTATCACTGCAGTGTAAGATAAATTGATGTGTTGTAAATCCGTACAATGGTGTGCTAATAGTAGAGCTCCAATGTCATCAACAGATGAACACCACTTGACATCAAGCTCCGCTAGGTGGATGCATACTTAGCCCACAACAGCCACTCCAATAGAAGTTATAGATGCACACTAAGGAAGTCCTTGTCTATTTTCTTTTCTTTCTCTACTTTTATTATGTCTTCCCCAGTTGAATAAGTCATCTTCCTGCTAATGATTATGTCATTTTTAATATTTCACTATGTCTTTCATGAATGTCAAGCATCATCATCTTCATTGGCCGTTTCTCTGAGCTTTCAGTAGTGCCAATGGAAGCTTTCTTTGCAAAACTTTGGAACCTTCTTATCTTTCGTATAAGATATAGTGTGTGAGGTGTCCGCTAGTCCCAATCCACGGCACACCTTTTAGTAGTCCATCAGTAGGTTTTTCCATAAATGATGCCGCCCGCTACTCCCTTGGAACATCACGGGATTGTCACTTAGGCCCTACCGAGTCTACTTCGCAACGGGAGAGTTCTGGCCGAACCCACTAGGATCGACCTGAAGACTTGGGTTCCTAAAATCGGATGGGTCTCCTAGCAGCCAGCTAGCGTCAGTAATTTCGAGTTCCACTTTTTAGAGAATTACTCAATCTGAAGCGGACTTGCCATTGCACTTGGTTCAAAGAGAATGGGAGACGGAGGGGACTGTGGTACATCAACCCTCCTGCCCATAAGGCAAAATCCCATTCCGGTCCCCTAAAACAATGCAAGTCGGTTCTACCTAATGACTACTTGGTCAATTTATCGTCTTCCTATTTCTATATTCGATGTAGAAAAGCTCCCAGCTAACCGGGACCACCCTACCATTGGACGGACCCGTCAGGGGTTACGCCCACCCGCTTTCCTCTGATGATGGGTCATCTTTAGTTTTTTAATTACCTACAACACATTTATTGGAACATATACAACCAGCTTCCTTAATTAATCCATTTAGTCACACGTTCCTTCACATAATTTATCTCACTAACACGCATACAATTCGAACAGTAAAGCAAACTTCTTTATTGTATTGGAAGTCTTATTACAATTTTCATCATTCCGACCCAGCGGAGAGATACACAGAATTCCATAAGGACATTCCGTCCACCAAGATTCCACCCTCATAACTAGTATTTAGGGTTCCAGGATCCCATCCTGGGTCACGAAGGGGCTCGTCAGATTCTTGGAACAATGCAGGATTTACAGCCAGAGCCCCCTCTGGCACCTACAATTCCTACTGCCCGAGACTATCCCTACTGATAGACCTTTCGCCTACGGAGCCGGTCCAAGCCTCTCGTAGCGATAATCATGACCCCCTTGGAGTAGGGTCTCGCCGCTAGCTTGGGGGTAGCCTAGCGCGATCCTTCCTTTTATTCTGTTGGCAATAATTTCAATTCAAAATCTAGATTCTAGCAAACACAAACAGTCCTTTCAAATATGTATCAAATAGTGCAATGACAATCATCCCAACATGTAAATCACAGTTTCACATAGCCAAGGTAGACCTTATCCTAAGGCAACCTTTCATTCTAATGAGGATTCTTCTCCCCATAAAGAAGTGTTGAGTACACCTCTTAAAACACGTTAAGCAAGGCATGAGTTTTCCATTTGGATTCACTTATCTAACATAAGCAAAATCCCTTAAGGAAATATATTGTGTCAATAAACTCAACAATATGATCTTTAGGATTCCTAAATAGATAACCAGTTTCTATAACCTTCACTAATCAGTTCTTAACCTTGTCGTATTTTGATCATAACTCTATTGAATATGCATAAAGACATATGTACAATAACCTTTGACAATTAATTATGTCTTGATTCTATGCCTTAGTATCCCAACTATTCTAGCTAGAAATCATAGTGATTAATCGTTTTATGCTTGAACTAATATGTCCTTCTAGATGAGTTATCAGTTTAATGTGTAAGAGAAGAATATGAAAGCTAATATCCTATGTAATTTATCTTATATTGTAAAATTGATAATCTAGTAATGAATAACCTGGTTTGGCGGCATGATGACATTAGGAACTTCATCTTTACTCGCGCTCGCATTAGCCACACCCGATGTTCCAATTGTGGTGGCAATTCCCGCAACCTCGGGCACTCCCGTATCATTGGCAACACCCGTTGCTTGACCGGTTGCATTGATTTCCATGGTTTTTTCACTTCGTCGCTTTGGAGCCATCGTCCACGAGGAGTCTGAGAGATAGGGAAGGTGGGATAGATTTTAGATGAGAGAGGGTAGAGAATATGGCTTAGTTAAAGATCGAGACAAGGGATTTGAGCTAGCTCTCTTCCTCTCTCTCTCTCTCTCTCTCTCTCTCTCTCTCTCTCTCTCTCTCTCTCTCTCTCTCTCTCTCTCTCTCTCTCTCTCTCTCTCTCTCTCTCTCTCTCTCTCTCTCTCTCTCTCTCTAGCTTCTCGCAGCCTCTTGAAGGAGTATTCTTCCTTCTCTCTTCTTCTCTCTCGCAGCCTCTCGGGGTCTCCTTATGTCCCTTATGCCTCTCCCATGCCTCGTATTTATAGTGAATTGGGGAAGAGGGCTTGTGGTTGAGAAGTGGAGCTCTTTGTGGAGGGGGATCTTGGAAAGATCAGTGATCTGATGCTCAGATCATAAATCTGATGGTTCCATTGGCTCCGAAAGGGGGGTAAAACCCCAAGACACTTGGTTAGAAAGCTCTCAGTTCACTCTTTCTTCTTTTCTCTGTTCGAAGTGCTGTCTACTGCCTGTAAACTGCGATCGCGGCGCGCGCGATTTCGCCAGTCACTTTTCTTTATTTTTCTTTTTATAAAATCTTCAAACTAACTAACACATCACTTGTTTTTTTCTTTTAAATGACATCTAGTTCTAGAAATCTCCATATCTCTTTTTTTTAAAAAAAAAATTAAGATAATCTCTAAAATATCTAAAATATTCTAGTCTTGTCCAAAGGTCTAATATTTTTAGACCATCCAAACTATACACATTATCCTAGTGATTAATATAACTCATAAGTTTCGTTCGCGTTGTAATTTACGTGAAGGATGGCCACGGTCCTTGCCAATTCGAAAAAAAATATCGAATTTACGACTCTTGATTTTTCTAAATAAAATATTTTAAATTAAATAAAAATTATTAATAATTAATGTTAGTTAGTTTTTACCTTAGTTAGTCTTTAGTTAGTAATCTTACTAACTTAACTAACTTTTGAACTAACCAACTAACTTTTATTGTGTGGAAATATTACATCCTTCTCCCCTTAGAGAAATCGAGATGTCCTCATCTCGAGAGAAACTGTGGGTATTGTTGATGAAGAGCATCCTCATCTATCCATGAAGCATCTTCTTCAGGGTAATCCTTCCATTGGACAAGGTATTCTCTAAGGGTTCTACTCCTCAATTTTCTCTCCCTTACATCAATTACTCTGTCAGGTTGTAACTCAAGGACTCCTTGGCTAGGTATTACAACTTGTTCATCATCAAGGATATGGTTAGGGTTAGCTACGTATGCTTTCAATAAGCTAACATGAAATACATTGTGGATTTTTATATTCTCAGGGAGTTGTATCTTGTAAGCGCTTGGTCCTAGGCACTTGAGAATCTTATAGGGTCCACAATATCTTGGACTTAGCTTCTTAAACTCACCTAAAGACAAAGAACTCTTCTTTGGATGGACACGGATGAAGACCATGTCTCCCTCTTTGAAGATTCGTTCTTGCCTTTTTAGATCAGCATACGCCTTTTGTCGATCCTTGGCAGCTTGAATATCATGTCTGATGATCTTGATTTGATCATCCATTTCTTCTAACATTTTTCTCGAGGCTTCTACCCTTAGAGTAGGATCGGAAAAATTAAGTGGCATACGACAATCTTGACCATACAGTGCCTGAAATGGAGTCATCTGAATACTTCGATGATAGGAGGCATTATAGGCAAATTCCACTAAGGATAGATACTGAATCCACCTTTTAGGTTCCTTGCTGCAATATGCACGTAGAATATCCTCAATTACCTGATTAACTCGTTCTGTCTGCCCATCAGTTTGTGGATGATAAGCAGTACTGAAACAAAGTTGGGTTCCAATGGCTTCAAATAAACTCTTCCAGAAGTGTGATGTGAAAAGAGAATCACGATCACTGATGATCCTTTTAGGTAACCCATGTAATCAAAAATTCTAGCAATATCTGAAGCCTTGTAATTGGTTTTTGTTGGTAGAAGATGAGCGACCTTTGTTAGCATGTCTACTATTACCATTATTGAGTTATATCCTCCTTGTACAGAAGGTAACCCAACTACAAAGTCCATGCTAATAAATTCCCATTTCATCTGGGGAATGTCAAGTGGCTGGAGTTTTCCTGGTAACTTGACACGTTCAGATTTTACCCTTTGGCAATTTAGACATTCAGTGACATACTTAAGTACATCACCCTTGAGTTTTTGCCAGTAATAACTTTTCCTGACAGCATTAAGAGTTTTTGCATATCCTGGGTGTCCTGAAAAAGGAGAGTCATGTGCTTCCCAAAGTATCCTTCTCTTAAGAGTCTGACTTGAAGGAATGCATAGTCTCATTCTGAAATAAACAAGTCCTTCATCTTCATCTATAGAGAATTCCTGATACTTAGTCTTGAGTTTGGGATCTTGCTCCTTATTCTGAACTTCCCAAAACAATTGTTGATAGTCTGGGTCCTTATTTGCTTCATCCTTGGTCAACTCGATGATAGGATTAGTCGGCATCGATACCATTGTAGCCAGAGTTTCTGACCTAGATGGTTCTTCAGTGATAAGAGCATTAAAGAAGGCTTTACGGCTAAGGGCATCTGCTACTACATTTTCTTTACCGGGTTTGAACTTAATTTCAAAGTCATATTCCTGTAGAACCTCGATCCAACGTCGTTGCCTCATATTAAGATCAGGTTGAGTAAAAATCCACTTAAGACTTTTATGATCTATGACTAAGGAAAACTTATTTCCAAGCAAGTAATGTCTCCATAATTTGAGAGCATGAATCACAGCTAATAACTCCAGGTCATGAGTAGCATATTTCTACTCATGGATTTTCAACTTTCTTGAAGAGTAAGCTATAGGATGTCCTTCCTGCATTAGTACACATCCCAATGCAAGAGAGCTGGCATCTGTGACAACTTCAAATTCCTTGCTTAAGTCAGGTAGCCTTAAGATAGGAGCAGTTACCAGACTATGCTTTAGTTGCTCAAAGCTAGATTGTTCGATTGGCGTCCAATTAATGGCAACTTGCTTCTTAAGTAAATTTGTAAGAGGTGCTGCAATTTGAGCATAGTTTCTGATGAATACCCTATACCATCCTGTTAGGCCAAGGAAACTTCTCACTTCCTTGATAGTGGTTGGGGATGGCCAATCTTGAACATCCTTGACCTTGGCAGGATCTACTGATATACCCTCAATAGACACTATGAATCCCAAGTATTCAATCTTTCTTTTGAAGAATGCACACTTCTTCTTCTTGGCATACAACTTGTGTGTTCTCATTGTCTCTAGGACAATACGAAGATGTGGTTCATGATCCTCTTCCTCCTTAGAATAAGTTAGGACGTCATCGAAGAATACAAGGACAAAGTCATCAAGGTGGGGTCTAAAAATGTCCTGCATTAACCTGTTGAAGGTAGCTGGAGCATTTGTCAATCCAAATGACATCACAATGAATTCGAAATGGCCGTATCTTGTGTTGAAGGCGGTCTTTGGAATATCTTCATTCTTGACTCTAATCTGGTAATATCCTGACCGAAGATCAATCTTAGAAAAGATCTTTGCTCCTTGTAGACGATCAAGAAGCTCATCAATCCTTGGGATTGGGTACTTATTCTTTACTGTCACTTGGTTTAGCCCTCGGTAGTCGATACAAAGACGGAGAGTTCCATCTTTCTTCTTTTGGAATAATATTGGGGCTCCCCATGGTGAACTACTTGGCCGGATATACCCTTGTTCTAGAAGTTGCTTGAGTTGCTCTTTTAGTTCGATGGCTTCAGGAATAGACATTTTGTAAGGTCTTTTTGCCACTGGAGCGGCTTCTGGAATAAGTTTGATCTCATGATCAACTTCTCTTTCTGGAGGTAACTCAGTTAGCTCTTCAGGAAATATGTCAGCATACTCTTCTAACCAGGATGGTTCTTTTCCTGCATGATCATCTTGATTTACCTTGTTTAACTTGATCAAGTAAACAGGTAATCCTTTCTTCAAGCCTTTCACAATTCGAGAAGCTTTTGCCAATTGAACTTTAGGTTTCCCTGTTTCACCTTGTGTAGTTGCTATTTCACCGTTCAAATCCTGAAATGTGACTTGACCTTTTCCACAATGGATATGAGCATCATTGGGAATCAGCCAATCCATTCCTAGTAAACATTCATAGGCTCCTAGGTTCATTACTCTGAACCTCATACTTGAAAGGTTTTCCCCTAGGTTAAACTCTACCTTGGCAGTTTGCTGTGTAGAAAGTACTTCCTTTCCATTTGCTAATTCCACAAGCAGCTTTGATGCATTTACAGTATCTATACCTATCTTCTTAGCACACTTGGGTGAAATAAATGAGTATGTACTTCCACAGTCAATCAAAACTTTAAATGATTTACCTTGGTGACTAGCCGGTGTCTGTATTACCGAATATTGACGATTTGGTCCTTTCCTGTGGAATGCAGCATGAACAGTTGCTCTTTCAATATCTTCTTCCATAGTAGGGTCTTCCTCCTTATTAGTCTCTTTTAGGGTAATATTTGACGTTCTTCCTCTTGCCATAGCTACATAACCACGACCTTGGGCAGCTCTGCCTTGACCTCGAAATTGGCCTTGGTGATGGTTTCTACCAAGCTTTGGACAATCTCTCCTGAAATGTCCTGTCTCATTACAATGGAAGCACCTAAGACCATCCTTGTTTCCTTGGGTAGGAATAAAATTTCCAACTGCATTGGATTTTGCCTTCTTCTTTTGTCCTTGGAAAAATTGTCCTTGGGTTCTTTTTGCTTGACCTTTGAATCCTCCTTTGTTCTGGTTATTGTAGCTCCAGAACTTATTGTTATTAGGCTTTGATTGTACTTCCCGCACAATAGGAGCAGCTTGAATCAGAGCATCCTGGAGGTCTATGGGGCGCATTGATTCTAAACGAGTGTTCAGAGGATAATTTAGCCCATTGCAAAACTTGGACACTTGTTGAACAGTATCCATGGGGGGTGCATATTTAAGAAGAGAAACAAACTTGGAGTAGTATGCTTCCAAGGTCAGTCCCATTTGCTTCAAATTGAAGAGCTCGTTCATCTTTTGGGTGCGATAAGCTGGAGGTAAATACCTCCCTCTTACAGCTTCTTTCAGCAAGTCCCAAGTAATGGTATTTTCAGGGACACCTTGATCTCGGCACCACTGCTTCCACCAAAGTCGAGCTTCACCAATTAATTTTAGCTTAGCTATCATGGCTTGGTTGGCTGGGATAGTTCCAGCAGCAGTAAAATAATCTTCCATCGATTCGATCCAAATTTCTGCATCAGCTTCCACATTTTCGCCTTTCCCATTAAACTCTGGAGGTTTGACTTGCTTCAATAAACTCCTTTTCTCTTGAGCTTCGTTGGGAATTATTGTGGGTGCAAGATTCTGGGAAATTTTTAGAAATTTGTAAGTTAAATTTTACAACTCTATGTAGCGTCAATAATAGAGTTCAGTACTTCAAAATATCTCTCGCTTAGTTTACTGAAACAACTCTCAAATCAACTTTCTTCCCATAAAATTAAATTGCAATTTCAGAGGTTTCAAGACAAAAATAATAAAAATAGGATTGTATTATTTCTTTGATTGATGAAGTATCAATCAATCTTTTATTACAACGGATATACAAGGTAATCAGATGGAAGGAAATACATTATTCAGATGGCTCGCAGGCTCATCTTATTTTCTCTCAGGAAAGGATTCCCTACTACAATCTACGTATGACACTCTGATACATCCTTTATGAAGTAACTTGGATTCGGAGAGTGAATATCTAGGAATCTATATTTTTGAGAGAGTTCAGGAAATCCCTCTTTTTTGTAGTTGCGACGGCTAGAGCGACCTATGACTTTTATTCTGTCAGCCGGAAGGATCTTCGTAACTTCCCCATAGATATATTGGTTTAGTTTGATCTTCTTGCCTCTAGTATACAGGGTTGAGTTTACAGTGGCCTCATGAAATAGATAGATCTTAACAACTTTAAGATCTTCCATCCATTTTACCCTTTTCAGATTATTTTGAAGATAAGCTAGACGGCTTGCATCAATATAGCAATATCCTCCACTAATCATCCAACGTCTTTCACGATATAGAGGCGACGGGTTGTACAACTGATCTAGTACTCGCATCATCTGAATTCTCCAGGAAAAACTGGATGAATGCATAGCTGACATAAACATTACTTGAAAGATCAAGAATCGCTTCCAAGATTCATTACTCTGCCATAATTCAAAAAACATATGTTAATAAAGAGAAGAAAACATGTCCTAAGCTATGCTTAGAAAAAAATAATATTTTTCTTAAGCTTACGTCATAATCTATACTAACGTGCGCTCTGATACCAACTGTGAGGTGTCCGCTAGTCCCAATCCACGGCACACCTTTTAGTAGTCCATCAGTAGGTTTTTCCATAAATGATGCCGCCCGCTGCTCCCTTGGAACATCACGGGATTGTCACTTAGGCCCTACCGAGTCTACTTCGCAACGGGAGAGTTCTGGCCGAACCCACTAGGATCGACCTGAAGACTTGGGTTCCTAAAATCGGATGGGTCTCCTAGCAGCCAGCTAGCGTCAGTAATTTCGAGTTCCACTTTTTAGAGGATTACTCAATCTGAAGCGGACTTGCCATTGCACTTGGTTCAAAGAGAATGGGAGACGGAGGGGACTGTGGTACATCAACCCTCCTGCCCATAAGGCAAAATCCCATTCCGGTCCCCTAAAACAATGCAAGTCGGTTCTACCTAATGACTACTTGGTCAATTTATCGTCTTCCTATTTCTATATTCGATGTAGAAAAGCTCCCAGCTAACCGGGACCACCCTACCATTGGACGGACCCGTCGGGGGTTACACCCACCCGCTTTCCTCTGATGATGGGTCATCTTTAGTTTTTTAATTACCTACAACACATTTATTGGAACATATACAACCAGCTTCCTTAATTAATCCATTTAGTCACACGTTCCTTCACATAATTTATCTCACTAACACGCATACAATTCGAACAGTAAAGCAAACTTCTTTATTGTATTGGAAGTCTTATTACAATTTTCATCATTCCGACCCAGCGGAGAGATACACAGAATTCCATAAGGACATTCCGTCCACCAAGATTCCACCCTCATAACTAGTATTTAGGGTTCCAGGATCCCATCCTGGGTCACGAAGGGGCTCGTCAGATTCTTGGAACAATGCAGGATTTACAG